>NC_028641.1:58913702-59021663 GCF_001406875.1 Solanum pennellii
TTTTTGTTCTTAGACATTCTTAGTTTAGTAATTTGAGATAGATGTTCTTGTGATGATGACTTCCAGATTTTGGGGAATTAATAGATGTTGATTTGTTTTATTTAATGAGTTTAAGTCTTCCGCATTATTTTCTGTTGATATATGTTAAAATGATAAGGGTTAGATTAGTTGGTTCGCTCACATAGGAGGGAAATTGTGGGTGCCAGTCGCGGCCCCGGTTTTGGGTCGTGACAGTTAAGAAAGTGACCAGAATGAGGTGTTAAACGAAGTGAGATAAGCCTCACTTACACATAAGCTACTATGTTAAAAATATTCATGAAATGATGGTTTTATTATGTGTGAGACAAGTCTCATTTACACTAAAGATGTTATGTACGGACAATTCACATTTCATCAATGTAAAGAAAATGATGACAAGTCATCAATAGAGTAAGTAAATATCAATCTAGAAGCAAGATTCCAGAATGTTTGAGTCAACTCTAAAAGATAAGAAGATAATAAAAGTGCGCAAAGCATCGATAGACTAGTTATGAGCATGTTCTTGCACGTGTAAGTCTCATTAGACGAGGATACCACTAAGGTGTTTAAGTAGTCTTCTTACGTCCCTAGTCTTCAAATTATGTCTAGCCAACATAGGAACTAGCATGTGGTTCCCACCTAAGAGAGCTAGGTATGTTCAGACAAACCTTGGATAGTGAGACCACCTCTTTTTGGTGTGGTATAGAGACTAAATTTCATGTTAGCTCGCATGATCTTACTTCCAAAGATGTCTCTAAGAAAGCATGAAACAAAGGTGATGGAACGTATGTTCAAAGTTAGCTATAAAAGTAAGAGCTTAAGAATATCAATTTCCAATATCAATACCAATGAAGTTTCAGCAAATAATGGGCAGAGCAAAATAAAATTATCTTATAAGGACTTCTTATATGATGCCAATAAAGGGGAGTAGAAACCTAATAGCAAATAAAAGCTTAATAACTTCCCTAATATGAAAATGATGACTTAGGTGGCATAGCCTATAGAGACTGGCTTGTGAAGTGTTATTGAATATGTAATGTAAAGAATGACTCATTGTAAGGACAGTGAGATCGTTCCCGAGTCCTTGGATTACTTACTTGATTTATTGTCGGTATGGGACTACAATGAATCATTGCACTTGCAAGTAAAACATAGGACCAAAGGAATCATTCAACTACAAAAAAAAAAAAAAATAAAAAAAGTGATAAATAAACGAAGTGTCAAGAATAGAAAAAAGAAAAAGAAAAATAGTGATAAATAAACTAAGTGTCAAGAATAGATCTCTCGGGTTAGGGGATACTAAAATTTCAAATCTTCGTCCGAGTTGTTCTAAAAATATGTTGATGATTCTAATGTCTTGTAATCACTTAGAAAATGAGTTTTTTGCTTTGAATGCATTAAAAACATCATATTCATACCACAATTCACAACCAACGAATCAGGAAAGTCTAGTGACTATACCTTCAAGAAATGACATGTTGTTTAGAAAGAGCTTTGTTTGATCATGCATAGACTTATGTGTATGTGTGCATACACCCATACTTAGTACAAGTTGTGTACTAACCCTATATAATTTACTATTTGTATAGGTGCAGGTTAGAGAGAAGATTGAAAATTAATTGCAGCGGTTTGGACATCAACGTTCTCCACACCAATTTGTAGGTCCTCTTGATTTCGAGGATGCTAGAGTTTTAGTCTAGCCTAGTTGTGGACGTAGCTAGTTGATGTTGTCCCTAGCTTTTCTTTCAGATACTTACTTTTTGAAGCTTTTGTAATAAGGCCGTGTTTGGCAGACTTATTTATGATATATTGATTCTCTATTTGAATTGATTCTTTATGATAGATGGTTGTTTCTTTACTTTGAATCTATGTAAAAACTCTATGAAGTTTATGTATACTTCATACGTTTGAAAGTTTCAAATTTTTTACAAATTTAACCATATGAATGTGATGAATACAAGAAGAGGCTTTTTTGCGACCTTTGAGAGTCAACGACGCCGGTTGCGATTCGGATTCCAGAATCCGGGTCGTGACAAACTTGGTACAAGAGCATGATCTTAAGTTATCTAGGAACTGAAGCTCAAAACAACTATGTAATGTAGTTTCTAATTTATGTTTGTTAATCGCGCCACAATCATGACTTAAAGAGTTTTTTATGTTAGGAAATCTCCCTTCTTCTACTCTTTATCTTGACGTCAATAGCTTTGACATTTTACATCATTCTAGGGTCTAATTTTCTTCTTCTGTGTGCCTTAACACAAGAAGAAATGTAGGCAGGAGAGTTGGAGAAGAAGCAGTTTTTGAAAACTAAGATCCTCCTAAAGCCTCCCAGCTCCTGGAGTGTGCGGTAAGGGTGGCCGTTTCCATGGAGGTGAGTGTAGTGTAGGTTCTTATGCCTACTATGAATGTTAATGAATAGTACAAGGCTGAGTTGGATGCATACCAGCTAAATAGATGTGGCTCAGGTATGATCCAAGATATAGGTAAGGATGGCCGAGTGGTCTAAGGCACCAAACTCAAGTTCTACTCTTTGCAAGAGGAGACAACATTAGAGCTGAATTAGTATATAGAGATTGCCCAATAACTATTCTTGTTAGAGTCACCTATGCTTAATTAATAGGATTATCCATGCTTTATTTTTAAATAATTTTGGGTATGTATGGGCTTCATAAATTCTATGCTACCGTAGACTATCGAAACAGGGTAGTAAGGTTTCATTTGCCAAATGAGTTATTGTTGAAATTGGAAGGGTGTGGTTCAAATCCAGCAAGACAAAGAGTTTCCCATTTTAAGTCCAACAAGATGTTATCTAAGGGTATAGGAGCTGATGAGAATGTTTCTTACGAAGAGGTTTCCATTGAAATTTTAGATCACCAAGTTAAACGGTTGAGGAACAAGGAGTTTGCCATCGTTAAGGTGTTATGGAGGAAAACCCTTGTTGAGAGAGCAACATGGGAGGCCGAGGCTGATATGAGATTCCGTTACCCTCCCTTGTTCAGTTCTAAGGTTAGATATACTCTTCCTAATTCTGGTTTTTGTTTAAGAAACTCTAAGTTTTAGTGCATTAGTCAATTTTTATGTTTTAAGTCCATAATCATGTGTCTTATACATGCACTATATGAGTTAATTAATTCTTGCTTGTATTCATATTGATGTTTTTGTATAGCGTAGCCATGATTTCTATGTTACATGAGTTGTAATAAGCATTAAGTTAAGTGCTATTGATAAGGAACTTCCTCCATCTCAAATATGAAGATTTAATTAAGCTTGAGTAATATGCATTATGTAGAGTAAGTGCGAATCAGAAATTCACTGATAGTAAAGTCTTAAGTATGTTATGGTGTTTTCGAAAATTACCCTCCATTATTTAATATGATGTGAAGGGTAAATCCGTGATGAATGTTTCTAAGGGGGAGGGGGGATAGTGTAACATTCTACAAAATATACCCGTCTAGTGATGGGCCTACTAAGTGAATTTATGATTCAAGCTAAAATGAGTTTATGATTAATTTATATAACTTTAATTCACATCCATTCCCAGTAAAAATTCTAGAATCTCAAGCATTTTAAAATAAAATTGTGACCCCTCTCAACAAAGTCAATAGCCCTATGTTAGCGATAAAGAACTAAAAAAATTAAGAATATTTCCTAGCAAACAATTCAGCGACATAGAAAAAGAACTGATATATCCTCGTACCTGCACAAGAAGAAGATGATGATGATGAAGAAGAAGAAGAAGAAGAAGAAGAAGAAATACGTGATAAAATTCAATGGAGTCTAACACTTCAAAATATATAAATTAAAGGACTGAACTAAATTCACCACTAGTACTCATCAAAATACTTACTATTGCAACCTGGGTATCAGCCAGGATTTCCTTTCTTGTCTTGGTACGAGTGGAAATAAACATTTCAGGCGTTGATGGTTCTTCATTGTTGTCTTTTGTTGTACGCTACATATTATATAAAAAGAAATTAAAAGAACATCAATATGTTCTAATAAAGTACAAAAAAATGAAATTCACATTTTTGAAGAAATAGTAACTAATTTTTATTACCAATGACATGCGTAATCTTCTAAAATTAATAGGTTCCATTTGATGCCTCTGCTTCTGTTTTTTCCTTTGGAGAATTCATCTAGCATATGGCCTATTATTAAATATAAAGATATAATTGAATTTGTAAAAAAAAAAAATAGATATCATTTAAAATATGTCGATGAGTAGATATACATTATTTTAGCCATACTTTAAAAGTTGGGTGTTTCAAATACACGATCATCTGGAAGAATTGATTATCTAGAATGCCATCAGGACGTTTTGCTAGCATATCCTCAAGAATATTGTTTTTATCAACAAATTTCTTTTTAATTTTTTTCTTGTGTCGCCTCCAAGCATCACGAACACAAGTCATCACTCGCTTCTTTCCTTCTACTCAAATTAGAAATTTGGAATTTGCAAAATAAAACATATTTAGCATCAAAAAGTAAAAATAAACAACAAAATATGCAATCTCAAAAGTGAATGTTCTTACATTGATATATTCCCACATGCGCTTTTTAGTATCTTTTGGGAATTCATGCCAACTAATATACATCAAGATGATGAATCTATAATTTATTGCAATTGTTCCTATAAAGTTTCTTAATTCGGACACTATCTTATTAGTTTTTTCCAATGCTTGTCCTTTATGAAATGTCACCTCCTTTGATTCTTCCATGTTTCTTGCGTGAATATTCTTACATGTTGTTTGTTCTCAAAATTTATTTGCCTTACATATATCTAGATTGATGTAACATATGAAGTAAGAAATTTCTTTTATAAAGAGTACTAAATCTGATAAGGTTTGACATATACCTTTACTACTACAATCAATGTCAATTTCCTCTTCTACATCAGATTCATCTCCGTCGGTTCTTCTTGATCCACAAGATCATCCAATACTTTGTTGTGTTCATTAATAATGGGAGCATGCATAAATTCAACATCAGCTATTGTGTGGTTATCACATTTTGTTTCATCATCTCTGCGCATACCGTGGTTTATTTGAAATTGACAAGACTATTACCTGGTATGAACGACTTCCTCTTTACCTGCTTGCAATTTGGTAGATCATGAATATCATGTTCATTGTCAAGTTAAGTAGATCATCAACATCAAGTTATACATATCCATTACCTACTTTTATAACACGTTTATTGAAAGACATTTGGAACCTAGAGTTATTCATAGAAAGTTTAATTCCTTTCTCTTTGATGGACTCTCCAGATTGAAATAACCTCTATTTAATTATTTCTTTCTCACAATCATAAGTGAGGTACTAAACTCTTCCCTTGAGAATGATTGAATTACTGATTTGTGCCCAAGAAATTTAAATTTTCCTTGTTGTGGCATGAACTCCTCATAATTCGTTCTTTTATGTTGTATTGGTATCTGATCTTTCTGTAAGACCCCAAAATGAGTTAGGGTATATAGAGCCTGACATATTCATCTTAAGGTTCTATCCTATCCTAAAGGAGAAAGAGGAGGAGAAGAAACTAGACTTAGGGGAGGAATCTATTCTAAAATACGAAATACTAAAGTCCTGAAATTACTTATAATATGGCTTTGAGGTAGTGTGTAAATATTGAAGTCATTTGAAGTTGAAGGTCAAGGGACAACCAAAACGTTCGACGACTAGTCCCCTATGTGTCTCATGTGTCTGTACGTGTTTATATATTTTATGTATTGAGCTTATGAAGAATTAAAATCATATTTAATGACTTTAATAGATGGTATATGGTGTTTCAAGAAGTTTTGAGGTTAAACGTTGAAGAACATCCAAGGCGTTTGAAAGATAGCCCTTAAGACGCTCAAAGTGTGTCTTTATGGGGCCTAGCCAGTTTCGACGAGTTCCATGTGTTTTTTTTGGGAGAAACTTATTTGGACGGTCAATAACATGTTAAGGTATGTATTAACATTGGAAAAATCCGGGTACGACTTCCAAAGGGACTCAAAAAAGGCCCCACAAGAAGGACCAAAGGCTGATCAAGACACTGCCTTGGCAGTGTAAATCGACGGACCAAATGACGGCCAGTTGGTTGACCAAGGACATGTTGGTGCGGTTTTGTCAATTTAAACTTATCATGGGAAAGTTTCAACCAATGACCAGGCCAAGGACCAATCGATGGAAGCCACAGACGGCCCGTTGATTGACCTACGGTCCGTCGATGGTGGCCTTAAACTGGTGCCGTGCGCACTGCTTTATTTAAGTGGTGAATGGGAAATTCACTCCATGTTCTAAAATTATTCTAATAGTTTTATTTAGATACTTTTATGTGTATATAAGGGATTAAAAACGTGATCAACCACAGTTCAAAATCCTCTCTCACGAAATTAAACCTTTTCCCTCCAAAATATTCTCCCTAGAACAACCACCATTGTTGGTCAAACTCAACAAAAGCATGGAGATTAGATTCCCTGGATGAATAATCAAGTTATAGATATTTTAATGTAGATAATGGTATGGTGATCCTTCATCTCTAAGTAATCTTTCACTTGGAGAGTTAATCTTAATGTTTTCAAAGAAGGTTTTATGATCAAATCTCTTTTTCTTCAATCTAGCCATGGGTGCTTTCTCAAAACGTTTTTAATGGATATATCATGATGAATTTATATTAATGTATTGGTCTGAACATGATTTTACTCCAATTGTATGATGAACCCATGCTCCTTTCTTAAATCGATTTAGCCTTGCATGAGCTTTGTTATTTTGACTTTTTATCGATTGAATTATGATTCTATTACGTTAAACTGCTTATACCTATTGTTATTTACGTTAATTAAGGTTGCATTTATGTTGAAGGATCAATGTGGAACAATATATGAATATTGAACATGTTAGTCTAGTTTTCCATGATTCGTTGTAATGTTGGTCTTTTTATGAATTAATGTTGAATTAGAATAGGTGATGTTATTTGTAGTTACTTACTTAAGGTGATATTATGGATGAATTGTAGGTATAAATCCTTGACGATCAAATTTAAGAAAGACATACATGAATTGATCCAGGATTTTCTAATCTATGGATTTACAACGTTATGTACATGATGAAACCTAAGTTATATGTTTATGATGCATGACTTAGACGTGATTATATGACTGTCGCTACTGACGTAAGTTAGCATTATTTGTACATTATGAATGTTAGATATGGTAATCAAATTGAAGCATGTTAATTGATGATCTTAGATTCTCTACTTTCCAATACATATTAGATGCCTTGTATTATGTTATAGGATAGTCTTGTAGCAATTTTTAAATGGTTTCTTCTATAATTAAAGTGCATTTAACTACTGCACTATATTAAATTTATTTATAAAAGAGTAGTAATGGTCAATGATTACCAAAAGATAAAGTATTTGTAAGAATTTCTCTATTCTTCTACTTCTCTATTTTTTATAGCAATGCTGATGAAGCCTTGTATGGCATTGTGTAGTATAATCCACTTATGGTGGTCTTTCCCACATTATAGTCAATCTATATATGTGTTGACCATGTCCTTGAAGGTAAACTTGATGAATATATGAGTGTTTTGGTTATGACTATTACTCTATGAGAAGTTTATTCCTACTTTCCTATTCTAGTTATAATATAGGTTGTATGGCTATTGTATAAGCATGTGTATATTCATGTTTAGGGTAAAGTGTAGGTGCTTCTATTGATGAGTTAAGATGGTTAATAATCCCTTACCTATGTACCCCTATGTGAATGCATGAATAACACAAGTTAGGAGTTTTATGTGTAATATGAAGTTGACTTGTCTTCGATGTTATTGTGTGTTGTGTGGTTTATGCTTAATAGATTATTATGGCCTATGAGGGTTCTACTTCAGTGTGTTGTTGATTTCCATTATTTGATCATGTTGACCAATGTACACACACCCTCACTCTACATGCATGCTTACAAGTGGTATATGTCATAGTGTTTAAATGAAAGGTAGTTCTCATATTCACTAGCGTCTACTACTATGCATGTAAACTATATGTATGTGAATTATGTTATGTATTCCTTAACTAGGATGACATAATATGTGTACTAGTATGGGCAAGGCTGTGGGACTTTGCCTATGCATTGCATATGTGTACCTTGATTGGATAGTTCCTAGGTTTGGTTTCTATGTACATGAAATTGAATAAATGGGCATGTCATGAATGTGTATTCTATTCGATGATGTTCAGTATATGATATTATGAAGTATGAATGTGCATAGTGTCTTATTGTTTTAATATGAAAGGATTGCTGATATGGTTCACACCTATAGACTTATGCATTGATGTATGTATGACTTCAGGTGTTATGTGAAAGTTTTTCTCACATATATGTTTACACACATATATGAATGATGATCTAGTCAATAGAATATCGTTTAAAGGTGAGCTCAAGTGTATTCTAAACTAGATAGTGCTAATATACATGTTATGTCCATGTGAAAGGATTTTCTCACATGATATAGGTTGATGAAAGGACTTCTCATCTATAACCTATGAGCTAAGCATATGAGGAGTGAATCTCCTAATACTATGTTTTATAAATAAATGATAATAAAGGCTTTTTCAATATATGGAACTTCGCTTAGCACTGAGTGAACTTTAATATGAGTTTGTGTCCCTTTCCAATGTGGAAAGGTAGGTCACCATAAATCTCATGAGATGGATAACCACAATGTCTCAATAAGCATAAATAGGGTTTTCATAAGTGAATAACTACAATGCCTAATAATGACATAAAAGAGGGTTTTCACATGTGCCTGTAAGTTCCATAACTATGCTTGCACATAGGATCTAGCAATGTGATATCACTTAGTATGCTAGCATGTGTTAATGTTCTACCTTTTCTAGGTAGGAACACCTTCCATTGGTATAAGGCTCTACAACACTAAATTCCATGTTTAGCACCCATGGTCTTAGTGTAGGTTAAGGCTATAGTTTCCCTATTGTAAAATGTATAATGGAAGTATATGAAAGGTATCATAACTAGAAGGACTTAAGGTAAGTTACTTAGGATAGGTGGAAGTAATGAACCCATCTAGGCATTGCAAAAGTAGCTCCTTCGGAAATCCTAGGAAGGTGACGTAATATGTATGTTTATGTTTATGTCCATATGCATGACAATTGTCGTATTTGTCTACTTGTTATGTGTTTGTCTTTATGTCCATTTGCATGAAAATTGTAGTATTTGTCTACTTGTTATAAAGATGTGCAAGGTATGAATCTATATGATGTGATCATACCCTTATATGCACTATATTGGTCTAAATGACTATATGATGAAGGTTATGTATTGACATGAATGAAGTTGCCTTCACTTACTTGTTGATGTTTGAATGGAATTCTAAGCTTTGCGATCTCATGAAAGGTTTACTAAGCATGTGTGGGGTTATGGGGCTTCACATGTGCATTGCACTAGTAGACTAACATTGGGGTCATGGAAAAGGTCTAATAAAAATATATATTCAAAGAAGTAAATATATGTGTGACTTGATGTAGCTTACGGACATGTGCTTTAAAATATAATAAATTCTATAAGTGATCATATAAAATGTATGTCCATTGAATATAAACATATGGAGTATATGAATGATATAAATGCTATTATTTAAAGGTTTTATAAATATTTACTCAAAAGGCATGAAGTATGATTTCAAGAAAATGTCTCTTTTAAATGCATGTTTTTGCATGGTTGCCATACTTAGTGCATTCTTGTACTAACCCTATTATTCTCTACTTTTTACACAATGTGTAGGATATGGATGCTAAAAGGATGTCTTGAATTATGAAGAGATTTATATATGATTCCCAAGCACAATTAAAGGATTCCTTATGTTAAAGGATCTACTACTTATGTCTTTATTGTTAAGTGTTTAAATATTGTATAGTTATGTAATGTGTACCTAATGAATTCTAATGTTGTTGAATCTTAGATGGCAAAGAGAATTAGTGTCTAAATATGTATTATGACTTATATATTATGTATAGATGAAGTTGAGATTCTAGCATATGATGTGCTATGAAAAGTTAAAGATTTTCCGCTAAATTTACTATGTCAATGAGATGAATGATAACTATGGGCTTGTCTAAGACTACCGAGAGGTCAAGTACTCTATGTTAATTCTAGGAGGTGATCTCCGGATGTAACAAATATGGTATCATTGGTGGTTAGTCGCGACACATCAAATAGAACGAGAGACAATAGGATGCGCTTCTTCACCATTCTAATATCGTGCCATAGAACTGAAATCTATAAGATCTCTCTCTCTTTTTTTCTTGTCTAGTGGTCTTTTGGATATGATTTCTTGGATGAGATTTCTCTATGCTTGAGGGAGAAAAGGTGAGTGAAAATGCTTATGTTGATTTTTTGGTTTTTATGAGTATGTGTGAAGGTGAATTTTTGCATGTTTTGATGATGTGATGTCAATTACCGCTATAGATGAAATTTATGTGAAATAGCATGTTATATTTAAAAAATTATGTCATGATATAGTTAAAGAATTCTAGAAGTTATTATTGTTCAAATGAGTTTCTTTTGGGAATAATGTCTTACTATATGGTTTTGTATGACGGTACCCTTATGATATGATTTGAACTTGAAATGCTTAGTGACTACCTATGGGAGCATGCTACCCTAAGAATATGTGCGTAAAATTGTTCAATGTTTCCCTTTATATGCATATGGTCCTTGATAACTTTCCTTGTATGGATTAGAGTCTTTTGTATAGACTTGATCCTAGGTGTTATGATAGTATGCTTGCCTTGGTAAATTTTTGTATATGATATTGTCATGCTTTTCTTATCAATTGCCTAAAAGTTGCATTTTTGGAATGTTGAAGCATGTTCACTGTAATGATAGGCAGTTTACTGTGAGATTTTAGGGAAAACAACTAAATTATTCTTTGATTAGAAGTTATTGAAATGTGTATAGAATTGATGCATATGAATATTATAATGAATGTAAAAAGGAGAGTTTTGCTATTTGGAATAAAGAAAGAGAGTCGTATGGCATGATGAGTTGTAGAATTGTTTCTAACTTCTTATTGTTTTGTGAGTCCCTTGTTATTGTGGAATTGATGTTTCCATAGAATTGATGGCAATACTCTTATCTTTGTAGGGTAATGATGTCGTTTTGTTTGATCTAAAAGTTACCTTACATTAATGTTGAAAGAAAAAGAAAGAGTTCTTAAGACTAAGTCTCCTATATTGTTTCCCCTAATGATGTATGGCCTTGGTGTTTATGGTATTGTATACAAACCTTATGTGGTTAAATGAGATGATCTAACTTCATAATTGGGGATAAATTTCCTAGGTACTAAAGTTTAGAATACCTTGGTGTTCCTATGTTGACTTACTATAAATTTCTTCTAAAGTTGCAATCACTTTTAAGTAATGAAAGGAGGGTTTTTTAGTTAATATCCTCTTATGTTTGTGTTAAGTTGCTGTTAGTTGGTTTTACTCTAAGTGGGGGATGGAGATGAAGTAGTAAGGTTTTAGATATGTCCTACCTTCTCCTTATATTCTTACTTTAACTTAAATCTATTGAATTTTTTGTAAGCTTGTTCATGAATAAGGGTTTTGCATAAAGTATGAATTGCATGACCTTATATGTTTTGTATGCATTGATTTATATTACCTTAAAGATATTGTAAAGATCCCAAAGTGCATGAAAGAACCATTTTGATAAAATCCATGTTTTCCCATGTAAAAACGCATCTTGATATGCTAGTTGTGCATTTCACTTCATGAGATAAGATAAGAAACACGGTAATAGTCACATGTGAGGTGAAATGTTTAGCCTTATAATGGAATATAGAGTCTCTTTAAAACAAAAAGTGTAGAGTCTCTTGAAAAAAATCTGAATTGCATGATTTGGAATGCATGATTGTAGGCTCATTATTTAAAAGTGAAAGCACGTCTAGCTAAGTATTCATATGTGTGCCTATTATTTGTGATATATTTACCAAATAATACTTACTATGATGGTGAGTACATGTTAGAAAATGATATTTTGTCAAATGGCTTCCTATTTTATGTGATGTATTTGGTGTAACTTCTCATTTAGACTTCACTAGGAAGAAAACATGGTCATGTCTTGGTTTGAAAAATTGAGAATTTCTCATTTTAAAATTAATTGACCTTGTACTTTTCTTAGATTTGAACTCATCATACATGTAAGGTGTTGAGGAGAAGACATTCCTCCATGGACAGCACTAAGAATGGTATGATTTAGTATGACCTTCATGACTCTAGCTCTAACTAATAAAGATCCTTGTTGATTCAATTAACTCAATTCTATGTGCATTGAAGTACGAGTGCCTAAATTTCATATTGAGTGTTGTTTAAATCTACTTGGGTGTGACTTAAACAATAGTTGCAAGATGAGATATTATTGAATTGAGGTGTAATGAACATGTCATGATTAGGAGAAGGATGTTCCACCTATGAACATTATATGAACCTATGTTTTTGATGCATTAAAAAGTGAGTAATGGTTTTGATTTCTTGTGTTCATTGAGTGTAAAAAATATACGATTATTTTATAAATGGTATGAACTGCTCTATGATGCATTGAAGTCCTTGTTGTGATTAAAGAGCCCTAAGTGTCATTCGAGGATGAATGTTACCAAGTGGGGGATATTATAAGACCCCAAAATGATTTAGGGTGTCGATAGCCTAACATTTTCTTCTTAAGGTTATAATGTTCTAAAATGACTTATAATATGGCTTAGAGGCAGTGTATAAAGATTGAAGTAATATGAAAGTCGAAAGTCAAGGGACGACCAAAATGTTCAACGACTAGTCACCTATGTGACTCATGTGAATATACGTGTTTATATATTGTATGTCATGAGCTTATGAAGTCTTAATACGGCCAACGCGTTCGAATGATGGCCCTTAAGACGCTCAATGTGTGTCGTGATGGGGCCTAGACTTTTTTGACTAGTTGCATGTGTTTTTTCCGGCTGAAACTTATGTCGAAGGTCTACAACTTGTTAAGTTTCGTATTTGCGTTTGAATTGTTCGTGTATGACTTCTAAAGTGCCCAACAAAAGACCCCACAAGAAGGGTCCAAGGCAGGCCGAGACACTGGCTTGGCAATGTCAATCGACTGACCAAACAACGGCCTTCTGGCATACCAACGGCCCGTTGGTGGAATCTTATCGATGGGCACTTAGCCTGGAAAAGTTTCAATGAAAGACCAGGACAAGGACCAATCGATAAAAGCCACAAATGGCCCATTGATAGACCTACGGTCCGTCGATGGTGCCGTTGATAGTGGCGTGCAACAGGTGCCTTGGGCACTGTTTTATTTTAGTGGTGAATGGGAAATTCAGCCCATGTCCTAATTTATTCTAATATGTTTATTTATCTAATTTTGGATGTATATAAGGGATTAAAAACGTCATCCACCCCACTTCCAAATCCTCTCTCATGAACTTAAACATTTTCCCTCAAAAATATTCTCCCTAGAAATCACCATTGTTGGTAAAGGTCAATAACAACTTTGAGCTTTGATTTCCATGGATGAATCATAATATTTTAGATATTTTAATGTAGATAAAGTTCTGTCGATGCTTCATATCTAAGAAACCTTTCACTTTGAGAATTAATCTCAATGTTTTCAAAGAAGGTTTTATGATCAAATCTCTTCTTCTTCAATCTAGCCATGGGTTCTTTATTAAAACATTTTTAATGTTTAAATCATGATGAATTAATGTTAATGTATTGGTTTGAACTTGATTTTACTCCAATTGCATGATGAACCCATGCTCCTTCCTTAAATCTATTTAGCCTTGCATGGGCTTTGTGATCATGAATTATTATGGATTGAATTATGATTCTATTGCGTTAAATTTCTTAAACCTAGTATTATTTAGGTTAATTAAGGTTGATTTGATGTTGAAGGATCCGTGTGGATCAATATATGAGGATTGAACATGCTTAGTCTAGTTTTCCATGATTTATTGTAATGTTGGTGTTTTTAAGAATTAATGTTGAATTCAAATAGGTGATGATCATTGTAGTTACTGCCTTAAGGTTATATTTATCCATGAATTGTGGGTATAAATCCTTGATGATCAATTTAAAAAAGACTGACATGAATTGATCTAGGCTTTTCTAAGGCATAATACATATATTGGATCCTAAACTTGGCTTCAAGATTCAACTTTGACCTGCAACTTTCATAATGCACAAACATGCACTTTAACTATCTTACTTTTAAATAAATAAACACATGAGTGCTACATGGAACAATACATGTAAGACACCACGTAGGACATAAAATGACACATAGGATAACATCTTGGACATGTGTGTCTATTTGTTCAACTTTATACAAGTTTTAGTGTCTATTTGTGCACATTCATAGTTGAAGGGGATAAATGTGGTTTGAAGCTAAGTTAAAGGGCATATTTATGTATTATGCCCTTTTCTAATCTATGGATTGACAACGCTATCTGCATGATGAAATCTATTTTCTAAGTTGATGATGCATGACTTAGACGTGATTATATGACTGCAGCTACTGCTCTAAATTGGAATTATTGGTCCATTATGAATTTTAGCTATGGTAATAAAAGTGAAGCATGTTAGTTGATGATCTAAGATTCTCTAATTTCCAATGCATGTGAGATGCCTTGTATTATATTATAGGATGGTCTTGTAGCGATTTGCACATAGTTTCTTGTATGATTAAAGTGCATTTAACTACTTCCCTATACTTGATTTATTGATAAAAGAGTAGTAAGGGTCAATAATGACCAAAGGTTAAACGATTGATAAGAAGTCCTCTACTATTCTACTTCTCTATTTCTTTATAACAATTTTGATGAAGCCTTGTATGGCATTGTATGACATGGTCCACTTATGGTGGCAGTTTTTACTTTATTGTCAATCTATATATGTGTTGACCATGGCTTTGAAGGAAGACTTTATGAATATATGAGTGTATTGGTTATGACTAATACACTAGAAGCAGTTTATGGCTACTTTCCTATTGTAGTTTTGATCTAGGTGGTATCGCAATTTTATACGCATATATATATATGTCCATGTTAGGGTAAAATGTAGGTAATGCCATTGATGAGTTAAGATGTTTAATAATCCCTTACCTATGTGCCCCTATGTTAATGATTGAATAGGACAAGTTAGGAGACTTAAGTGTAATATGAAGTTGACTTTTCTGCTATGCTATTTTGTGTTGTGTGGTTTATGATTGATAGAGTATTATGGCCTAAGGGTGTGGCTGGCTCAATGTTTTGTTTATAGACATTACGTGATCATGTTGACTAATGTACGCACACTCTCACTCTACATGCATGATTACAAGTGGTATAGGTCATGGTGTCTAAATTAATAGTAGTTCTCATATTCACTAGTGTCTACTATATGCATGTAAAATATATGTATGTGAATTATGTTATGTATTCCTTAACTAGGATGACTTGATAGGTGTACTAGTATGGGAGAGGGTATCGGAATCGGTGTGGTAGAAGAGGATTGTATTTACCTTGACAAAATGTTTACATCGGAGAATAGAATGCTCGATCCGCTTAGTGAGTTCTTCATCTGAATCTACAGCTCGATGAGTTCTTCACTGAATGAGAAATTGTGAGTTCTTCGGTGAAAGGGAAAGCGTGCTTCAAGAAAAGAGAAAATCTCTCTTTGTCCTAATATATTATTTTAATTAATGTTTATTTTTTTGTCCAATAAAAATGGGAGGGAAAGATAAAATTGTTGGTGGGAATATATTATTTTGGTGAAAATTTTTAGGCCACACTTATATTGTGTTGTTTTCAAAATAATAAAAATAGGACACTTTAAAAATATAGTCATATATGTAAAAAATTGTTGCCAATTATATCATATTGTTACAACACTTATAAAGTGTAGCTTATAGCATTAAGGAGTACACTTTTCAAGTATTGCCAATAATATCGTTGCTAAAATTTAAAAAAATTGGCTACACTTTAAAAGTGTTCCCGTAAATACTTTAGGCAAAACTTTAAAAGTGTACTCCAAAATTTCGTATTGGATGAAAACTAAAATAAAAACCCAAGTTTTGAAATCAATTTGATGGAATCTTTTGAGTAAAGAGGTATCAAAGGTGAAAGAGATCACATACCTCAATTTTTTATGAAGATTGATAGAGAAACCTTGGTGATTGTAGCCCTTAAATCCACCATGAACTTGCCTTCTATGGAGTTTTTAAACTAGAGAGAGAAAAAAGATACAAGGAAGAGAGTTTTTGGGTTTCGGAATGTATGAGAGCTTCAGTTAGTCTAATTAGCTTAGGGGCTTTATATAGGTTGTTAACTACCTTAATTAGGCTTCCCTAAACCCAAAAATAATTAATTAACCACCTAATTAATTAACTTAAGTCATTAAAAATCGAGCGGAAAAACAATGTTCTCATATACGAGACCACAATCGACGCCCCGTTTGTCAAACGACGGGCAAGGGAACAACCATCTTGTTGGTATGTCGTTAAGTTCAGAGACTGTGAAAAACATGCCATTCTCAAATTTGGGTAACTGTTTATCGACGGTGGAAATCGATGCCCCGTCGATTGACATACGTTCTCGTCGTTGACACAAGTTGGTTACACTATCTCATGATAGTTTTTAGCCACTTTTGCAAGGGGTTGGTCCTTGGGGAGTAGTGCCCGGACATTTCGACTATGAACTATCACTAATAGGTTTTATACACCCTTCCCCTAATTTTTATCATTTTCCAACACCTCAATGCTAGTCAAATAGGTTAAGGCATGCTAGTACCTCATTAAATGAGCATCCAAACGTCATGGACGTACTTTGACGTTTTGACTTCTAAACTTTCTAAGTGACATATATTTTTTAAATTAGACTTTAAAAAACTGTCTAAACCTTTTGAAACTTGTGGTAGGCTCTAGAACACGTGTTAGACTTTCGGAGTATTACATTATCCCCCCTTATGAACATTCGCCCCGAATGAAACCAACATCTTTGAACGGAAGGAATAAACTCAAGACTAGAAGGTCAACCAATTAAAAATGGATCACAATATGATTACAATATAAATTATGGCATTTAAACATAAAAATTCAAAACTTCAATTACCACATATAAGATTCAAAATCACATTATGAGGAATTTCCTTCCCACAACACCAACATGAGTCAACATATCATATAAGAGTCAATTATGCCAAATTCAACTTACCCACATGCTTAATATAATTTCATAATGACTCTCCATATATAAATGAACAACTTAACTTAAAATAACTAAAAATGCAAAATTTTAAAGTCAAAAGCACATTTAAGTGCAACTTCACTGTAATGACATCAAAAATGCACATTTTGCAAAACTTCACCAAAAATCAAGCAACATCAATTTTTAGTAATTATTTTCATTATTAATAGGAATAACTAACCTTAGTTATCAAATATAGGAGGGTAACGGGACTTCATGTCGGCCTCGGCCTCCCATGTCGCACCCTCAACTAGGTGATTCTTCCATAATACCTTTACGAAAACTACCTCCTTGTTCCTTAATTTCATTACTTTCCTATCAAGGATTTGAACTGGAACCTCTTAATTGGAGAGTTTATCCTTTACACCAAGACACTCAATGGGAAGAATAGACTTGGGTTCACCGATATACGTCTTAAGCATAGAAACATTAAAATCGGGAAGAACTAAAGCCAATTCACTAGGTAGTTTCAATTTATAAGCAACCTTACAAACCCGTTCAAGATTGCATAGGGACCCATATAATGAGGACTCAACTTCCCTTTTATTCCAAATATAACCACCTGTTACCATCGGAGTCTAGACCCAGATGAGACCGGCATCGTTGACCTCTGGGAGGTCGCAGAAAAGCCTACTTATGTCATTCATACTTCGTCTAGGTTAATTTTAGCGCAAAATTTGAAACTATTTGTTTCTTAACATACATACTAAGAATTCTATTATATTCATAATTGTTCACCATCTACCATCTAACATTAAGATCATCCAATGAAAGAAATAGTTTAATATACCATTAAATCTATACTTGCCAAAATGGCACAAATACAATGTCTGAACAAAAGAGGAAAGAAACGGTAGTGGAAAATACTCCACTATCTCAATCCTAGAACTAAGCTACAATATATTGGGCAAGCATCCCCGAAAGCATGAGGGCCTACCACGTCCAGATCAATGCTCCACGTTCGTATTATTTCAGCGTCAACCTGTAGCTCTAGCATCCACCTATGCCTGCACCTAAAATTGTAGAGTAATGTAGGTTTACACACTTGTACTAAGTATGGGTATATGCAAGCACACACCAACGACATGCATGAGTAAGAATAGCTCTTTCCTAACAGTATGATTATGGAAAGTCAAGTCATTGGACTTGCCAAATTGGGATTAGGAAATTTAGTGAGCTTTCAAAATTTGGATTAGGAAAGTCATGCCATCAGAGTAACATGCATTATAATACTTATCATATTGCACACAACACATAACATCCTGCACATAACACATAACATATTGCATATAGGACATAAAATTTTTTATATCATTCGTTAATATGCCATGAGACCTTGGAATCATCGAAGTGACATCAAGACTTCCCAAAAATGAGGGCTCAATATATATGACCTCAACTAGAGAGCCTTCTTTAGCAAACACAAAGTCTGCTTTATTCATTCATACGTACTTCATTTCATTTCATTCATAGGCTAGTGTAAGTACCCTCTATACCTAGGATGTAGTTGAAGACTTTGATCGGGTTCGCTGTGCAATGGTCAAGAATGACCTAGTGTAATTACTTAAGGCTAGCTCACCTCTTTATTATCCTATCCTAACACCTTTGGTACCATTCATTTCATTATGTGCATGATTTGAGGCTGGCCTCATTCACTCAAGGGGAACTTTAACTTTAACCGACATACATCGTGTGAGCATCATGAAATTCAATGCCTCCCCACACCAAAAAGAGGTAGAATCACCAGCCAAAGTGACCCAAAACATGCTAGCATACATGGGAATTGAACCCCGATAGATCACTATATTGGCAGTATAGGTTCGAACACTAGGAAATATATGGAGACCCATGCCCGGCATGCTGGACAGTCTCATCCCATGAGAGTTACGTAAACCTCCGCCGTTCCCGAAAGAAGGCATCACCTCTCATATCTAGTCTATCGGTGCTCAGTATAAAATTCCATTACATTCAAATCATACGTCATGGAAGTTGGCCTGTAGTATTAGGACATCATAGGTCAATAGATTATTTCTCTTCTCATCATTAGTATTAAGTGTGTTAATCCCAATACGTTCATTAGAGTGTTCATAGATACTAGTCTCTTCATTAACATTACACTCTCATAGGTGAGTACGTTTTTGTAACATTTACTTAGGATAATTTTAGATTGCTCTCATCTTTTCCATTAGCCTCACATCAAGTTGTAACCACATTCATTATCATTAGCACATGTGCGCTTCATAATTACTCACCTCATTTTACGTGACTGTTAATTTCATCATATGCCAATGCACTTGGCCATTTAGTGCGTTTCACACTCTTACTTAACCCTTCTAGGGTTTCATTATTCATTGGTCATTTCGTCATTTATTTGTAAATTTCATCATTTCATTATTTCATTGTTCATTTCATCATTTGCCAATGAACTTTACCATTTAGTGTGTTTTACACTCTTACTTATTCCTTCTAGGGTTACATCATTTCATTACATACATCTTAAGTTCACTTATTTTTAAACGTATGCTAGACTTATGGGTTTATACATACATGACATGAGGTTTCATTCATAGTTCGTTTAAGTGATTCATATCTTCCAAAGATTATGTGGTACAAGACTTATACATCTTGTATGTATGCCGAGATCTGATTCGATCTAAGTAGACAACATTATTCTTAAATATTTAATTCAAGTATGACTTATGTATCAATAAGGAATTTGAGCAAGGGAACCTGATTTCAAATTCCTTTTACAACATTTAACATTTTTCTTTTTATTAAATTTCATTCCACATGACATTGGGACCCTAGATAGAGCCCCAACTTCAACATATCGTTTTATTTTCCATCTTTTGAAAATCCTCTTTCATGGACGAGGGGTTGTCGGTTTGAGTAAATCATAAACAGAAGTTGAGAATACTTGCAGCATACTTGTGACCACATCAGCAAACTTCTCCTGCTTCTCCCTTCCCTTTAGGGTGTATAACGTGTTCATCTTAAAAGGATCAGCTGTTGCTGTACCCTATGGGTTAGGCCTAGGTTCAGCATTACCTCCAGCCTGGCCCCTGTTCTGTTGGCAGTCCCTGACCATGTGTCCACTCTTACCGCATCCGAAATAGGCATTAGTGCCCTGTCTGCACTATCCGCTGTGAGCACGGCCACACTTAGCACAATCCTATGTGGGACGTTGCACATCACCTCCATTACCATTCTTGTGCTTGGGTCTGCCTCCTTTGGGTGCTGCACTTATCTGGAAGCTAGAGTTCCAAGAACTCTATTGTCCCATTTTGAACTTGGGCCTTTCACGAACACCGAAGTTGTTCTTGTTTCCTCCATTAGTTGGACCTGCTTGATCAGAAGGCTTAGGCCTCATAGCATCAGGAACTCCCCTCCTCTTCCGGTTGTCCTCTACCTACTGGACATGCACCATCAGCCTGGAGAGCTCCATGTTATCGTGGAGCAACTCAAACCGACACTCCTCCTCCAGATCTCTGTTGATCACTGTTAGAAACCTGCTCATTTCATCCCTGATGTTAGACACAAGGGAAGTGGCATACCTTGACAGCTTAACGAACATCAGGGAATAGTCCATGACTGTCATCGATCCATGCTTTAGGTTGATAAATTCCTCAATCTTAGCTTCTTTAATATCTCTGGGGAAGAATTTCTCCTGAGAGTTGTCTTAAAAAACTCCCAAGTTACCAGAACTCTTCTTAACTCCCAGTTATATTGCAACATCTTGCACCATGTCTGTGTAACGTCCTCGAGCTGATAGGAAGCCTACTCAGCCTTCTCAGTATCTGTGGCCCCCATGGCCACCAAAATCTTTTTGACCTCATCCACAAACTCATTCGGATCTTCTGAAATTTTGGACCCTGTAAAGATAGGAGGATTGATCCTCGTGATGTCTCGCCGCCTGTCAACCATGCTACGGACTAGTGGGTTCTCCCTTTCAACATTCTGCCGGTTGACCTGGGCAGTCATGGCTTGGGCCTGCATAGTGATGGCCTATGCCATCTGGGCCAGAGATTCTCGCAGCTCCGCATCAGTCAACCCAACTAGGTTAACAGGCATAGCCACTCCTTCAGCTGGAGCCTAGGGTGGAACCTGATTGTTCCCAGCAAATGATCCTCCTCTCCTTTGAACAATGCTTCTCTTGGTATTCATTCTCTGAAAGCAACCTGATTTTATGTTAGACACGCTCATAACACCAACAAATCAGATATTTGAAAAGGCACGATAAGATCAGAAGAAGGGAAATTTTCCTACACATCATGCAGTCTATAATTCAGGATAGTGGTGCACTTCACTACCATGACTTAGAAACTATTCAATGTGGTTGATGTAAACTTATTATCCTAAGATAACCTAGCTCTCTGATACAAACATTGGCACGACTTGAATCTAGACCCCTGACAAGACTGGAGTCATTGACCTCTCATAGGTTGCAGACAAGCCTACATGTGTCATCTTTACTTCATCGAGGTTAATTTTTGTGGAAAATTTGTCATTTTTGTTATTTAACATTCGTATAAGACATTCTACTTAAACTCATAAATGTTCCCTGTCATCCATCTAACATTAAGATCATTAAATGAAAGAAATAGTTCATTGCTGCATTAAATGTGTACTTGCCAAAACGGCACAAATGCAATATCTGAAATGAAGTAGGAAATGAAACACAAGTGGAACATGTTCCACTAGATAAAGCCTACATCTTATCTATATAATAACGGTAGAGAGCCTCGAAAGTATGAGGGCCTACCAAGTCCAGATTAAAGCTCCACGTCCGGATCGCTGTAACGTTGTATGGTATGATTAACGTCCACCTGTGCCTGCTCCTAAAATTAGATAATTGTATGGAATAAGTACACACTTGTACTATGTATGGGTATATGCAAGCAGACTCCAAGGACATGCATGAGAATTAATCGCTCATTCCTGACATCATGATTTATGGAAAGTCAAGTCAACGGACATGCCAAATATGGATTAGCAAAGTCATGAGTGTAACATGCATCATCAAACATATTATTTTGCAAAGAACACATAACATATTCCACATATCATGTCACGTAGTTCATATCATTCCTTCATATGCCATGAGACCATGGGATCATGGACTTGACATTAGGACTTCCCAAAATAAGGGCTCAACATATGGGACCTCAACTAGGGAGCGTTCACTAGCAAACACAGAGTCTGCTTCATCTATTCATACGTACTTCAATTTTAATTCTTTCATATAGTAGTGCAATCAATAGTCATACCTAGGATGTAGGTTAAGACTCTCATAGGGTTTGGTGTACAATGACCAAAAATAACCTAACTTCATAACTTAAGTGTAGCTCACCTCTTTATTATCATATCCTTACACCTTTGGTATAGTTCATTTCATTATGTGCATCATTTGAGCCAGGCCTCAATCATTCTTTTGGAACTTTGACTTAAACATACATAGATCATGTGAGCATAATGAAATCTTGTTTCTCCCACACACCAAAAAGAGGTCGAATAAACGACCAATGTAACCCAACACATGCTAGCTTACATGGGAATCGAACCCCACTAGATCCCTATATTGGAAGTATAGGTTCAAAGACCAGGAGATATAAGGAGACCCATACCCAGCATGCTGGACAGTCTCATCTCATGAGAGTTACATGAACCTCCGCCCTTCCCGAAAGAAGGCATCACCATTCATATCTAGCCTATCGGTGATTAGTATAAAGTTTCATTATATTAAACTCATACATTATGGAAGCTGGATTCTAGCATGAGGAAATCATTGCTCATTAGATGATTTCCCATCTCATTATTAGTATTAAGTATGCATTAAGTTCAATAATTTCATTATAGTGTTCATAAAGATTGGTCTCTTCATTAACTTTACACTCTCATAGGTGAGTACTATTCGGTAACATTTACTTAGGCTCATTTGAAATTGCTCACATCTTTCACATTAGCCTCTTATCATGATGTCACACATTCATTAACATTAGCACATCTACTATTCATAATTACTCACCCTTTTATTGAATGTTCATCTAATCATATGCCAATGCACTTGGCTATATAGTGTATTTCACGCTCTTACTTCACCCCTTCAAGGTTTTACATCATTTAATCACATAGGCGAAATCTTCAAATAGGTTTTATCACGTTCATCAAACTATAATTTTCTTCTCCTATGGTCGGCATAAGAATTTTACCGACTATATGAAATTTCCATCAAATTCCTTATAATATGAACCTTCTCCTAAGTGTTATAAATCAAATTGGGACCTAAAATTGATGACTCACCTACTTCAAACCATGAAACTTGAGATCTACATATCCTACCATACAAGACTTCATAAGGAGCCATAAATATAAAGGAATGGTTACTATTGTTAGAAGCAAATTCCACCAAAGGCTATTGCTTATCCCAATTTACCTTGAAATAAATTGTATAAGCTCTAAGAATATCTTCAAGGGGTTGAATAGTATGCTCCGCTTCACCACACATTTGTGGATGAAAAGAAGTGCTTAACATCACCTTTGTACCTAACCCTTCTTTGAATCACTTCCAAAACGTGCATGAGAATTGCGCAGCCCTATTCGATATGATGGATAACGGAATACCAGGGCGAGACAAAATCTCATTTATGAAGATCCTTATTTAATCCTCCGCCGAATAAGTAGACTTGACTGGATCAAAGTGAATGGATTGGGTCAACCTATCCACAATCACCCATATAGAGTCATATTCTTTTTGTGTCTGAGGAAAACCTACCACAAAATCCATATAGATTTCTTCCCAATTCCAAGTAGGAGTTTTGATTTCTTTAAGTAAACCACCCATCTTTTGGTGTTCGGCTTTCACTTGTTGAAAATTTGTACACTAAGCAACAAATCCCGCTATGTCCTTTTTCAAACCTCCCACCAAAATAGTTCTCTAAGGTCATGATACATATTTGTAGAACCCGAATGTATTGAGAAATGGTACGCATGTGCTTCCTCAAAAATCTTATTTCTCAAGCCATCTACATTGGAAAAACATAAACTTCCTTGATACCTCAACACACCATCCCCCCCCAGGGAGAATCACTCATTAAGATTGCCAAGAACCTATTCCTTCAACTCCATCAATGGTTGATCAAGGTGTTTTTTTGACTTTACCTCAACCACCAATGATGACTCGGAGTTATTATGGACCATAAAACCACCATTCAGAGAATATTCCAACTTAACACCCAATCTAACCAACCTATGAACATCTTTAAATAGGTTTCTCATAGCTTCCTCCACATTGGACACACATCCCATGGACAAAAGATTCAAAGTCTCCGCTCCCACATTGGCCTTGCCCGGGTGATAGAGAACAATCATGTCTTAATCTTTCAACAATTAAAACCATCTTCTTTGTCGGAGATTAAATTCATATAAGTAATGCCTCCATATTTTAAAGGCAAATACATTGGCCGCTAACTTAAGGTCTTGAGTTTGATAGTTTCTCTAATGTACCTTAGGTTGCCAAGAGGAATAGACTATTACCTTCCCATGTTCCATAAGAACGCACCCCAACCCAAATCGGGATGCATCATAATATACAATAAAACCCCTGGTACACTCCGGTAAAGTCAATACCGGAGTGGAAGTAAGACTGTACTTCAAGACTTTGAAGTTTCTCTCTCATGCTTCCGACCATCAAATTTCTTACTCTTTTGGATCGAAGTAGCCAAGGGAGATGCAATACGCAAAACCATTCAGAAACCTCCTATAATAACTCGCTAGACCCAAGAAAATCCTAATGTTTGCTGCAGTCCATGGTCTAGGCCAATTCTTCACAGCCTCGTTTTACTTGGATCAACCTCAACTCCCTCACTAGAGATGATATGACCAAGAAACACCACCTACATCAACCAAAACTTATATTTTTTATACTCGGAAAAATAAATGGTTCTCCTTAAGCACATGTAACACCACCCTCTAATGGTGCATACGATCACACTTATTTTTCAAATATACAAAGATGTCGTCAATGAAGACAATGAAAAATGAATCTAGGTAACTTTGAAACACTCTAGTCATGAGATCATAAATGTCATCGGGGCATTAGTTAGACAAAAAGGAATTACTAAGAACTCATAGTGACCATATCTAGTATGAAATTCCATTTTCGGTATATCCTCACCTATCACCCTAAGTTTGTGATACCCCGACCTCAAGTAAATATTATAAAAGTAGCTTGGCCCTTCGAGTTGATCAAACAAGCCGTCAATCCGCGGATAGGACACTTGTTCTTCATAGTGAATTTGTTGAGTTGGCGATAATCAATGCACATCCTAAGGGAACCATCATTCTTCTTCACAAATAAAGCTGGAGCACCCCATGAAGCCTTTTTCTTGTAAATCTTTTAGCCATAAACTGTTTCAATTCGGGTGGAGCCATCCCATAATGAGGAATTGAAATAGTATTTGTATCCGGTAACAAAACGATACCAAAATCAATTACCCATTCGGGAGGAATAATGGGAAGATCATTAGCGAAGACCTCCAGAAATACCCGGAATATAAGGACCGACCCAATGGGAGGAATTTCCGAGTCTAAATCTTGGACTCTTACTGTATGGTATGATCACCCATTAGACATCATCCTACAAGCTTTTAAACAATAAATGATACGACATCTAGAAATAGAATTTCCCTTCTTTCACTCTAAAAACGGGCTCATTTGGAAGGTTAAACTTCACCACCCTTGTTCTAGATTCTATAGAGGCAAAGAAAGCATCAAACCAATGCATACCCAATATGACATCGAATTCAAACATATCAAGTTTTACTAGGACAATTTATATGTACCCTTTTTGCAACAACCAACTCACATATCGGGGTAGTTACTACGAAAGGGTCATTTAGAATATCGGACAAAATCTCAAACTTCTTAGATATCAAGGGAGTAATAAAATATATTGTAGCGCCTCCATCAAGTAAATCATATACATTAACGGAGAAGACTTTCAATATACCGGTCACCACGTCGGGAGAACTCTCTTGCTCAGCGCTTAAGCGAAGTACATAAAAGTGATTCTTCATAGGAGCATCATTTGAACACATGCATGCCCAATCTCCTTGTCTTGCCCCTTATCGTTTGGGCAATCTCAAACTTTGCGCTCACTATTACCACGATCAAAATATTTATCTGTTCCCTTAAGGTAATCATCATAATGCTTCTTGCCACACTTCCCACAATTTTGCTTCTTGCTGGTGAAATAATATCTCTTCCCTTCTTAGGCTTATGGTTACACACCTTATCTTCCATAGACTTGGGGAACTAGGAATGAACTTGGTTGGAAACATTTCTCTAGAAACTAGGCTTGTCTTGTATAACAAGCCTACCCTTTGAAAAACCACAATCAAACGACCTTGCCCTCTTAGCATCCCTACTCTTTCTCTTATCCTTTGTCTCTTCCACTTTTTGAGCATGAACCATGGAATACAAATATTCATATTATCATGTAGCATACCTTAATGATATTCCTATTGAAAGTTATCTGACACTCTCATCACAAAGCGATTTATTTCATCCCGAGGATAGGAAACAAAAGAATCAGCATTCGTTCACAATTTAGTGAATTTCAAAGAGTATTCAAGTACACTAAATACCCCCTTCACGAAGGTTGATGAACTCCAACATCTTGGCTTCCTTCTTACCCCTAGGAAAGAATCGATCAAGAAAATCATTCTTGAACATCTTCCAAGTCACCAGTCCACCTCTTGAAGGCGTATTGTCCCTCCATCATCATGACTTAATCACAATTAACCATAATTTGATATAAAGGATAGGGATTATAAGACTTACCAAGTCTCCTTCATGATCAATCATGAAAGTCTTACCATCAACCCTTAATTCAACTCAGTTAGGGTGTAACATCATAATAAATCAACGATCAACATAATAACAAGACTAGAAAAGTCACTACATCAAAAGTCAATACTTGATCAAAACTTAAGACGAGATACTTAGGTCAATTTACAACATAATTTATAACCTAGATCACTTCTAAAGAACTAGCATGAAAATACTAAAATTCACCCTAATTCGTTCATGATTAGTATAACAACATCATCTAGTAGTAATTCAACGAATAACCAATTCAATTGAATCAATACAATACAATTCATATAAAGGTCATCACGTAGGGTTAGGGGTTAAGGGTCATCTTCTACAAACAAGACCAATACATAAAGATATACAATAATTGAGTTAGAATACATGTTAATCTATTAATAATATCATAAATAAATCATTAAAATATCAATTCATAACATTAATTTTGTATTCGATGAAAACCCACTTGAACACTAGATCTTGGAAATAATTTGATGGAACCCTTTAAGGAAAGAGGTCTATGGTTAATTAGGTCCCATACCTTACTAATTTATGAAGATTGATGGAGGAAATTTAACATTTTCAGCCCAAAAACCCTCCCCTAGCTTGGTCTTAATTGGTGTTCTTCACTAGGCAGAGAAAGAAGAGAGAAACAAGAAAATTTTGGATTTGGAAATTATGAACTTAGGTTAGTATAATTTAGTTTATGGTCTTTATTTAGGTCATTGATTAACTTAATTAGACCTCACTTAACCCCTAAAAAACCACATAACCCCTTAATTAATTATTTGGAACTGATTAAAAACGTGCAGTAATTTAAGTTACCACAGACGACAGCACGATCAACGGATCGTGGGTCAATCGACGGCCACACACGCCCTTCTGTGCTGCACATCCGCCGTCTTGGTCAAAGACTATGAAAATGAGGCCATCCAATTATTTGGATAAGTGTAGGTCTACGGATGGCACCGACACCCCGTCAATCAACACACGCCCCGTCGATTCCCTTTCGTGAGTGCACACTGGCCAAGCAGTGTTTGACTCTAACGTGCAAGGGTCATTCTCGTTGGCCCTTGGTAGGTCCTTGGGGAGTCGTACCTTGAAATATTTACCATGAATAAACTTAAAACACATTATAGACAACCTTCCACCAATTTTCATCATTTTCTGACTCTTAAAAGCTAGTCAAATAGGCCAAGGCACGCTAATACCTCCTTGAAATAATTTCCGGACGTCATGGACGTTCTTGGACATTTTTGTTTCTACACTTCATAAATGATTTATATTCATTAAAAAGGACCTTAAAACTGTGTCTAGACCTTGTTACAAATATGTAAGGCTCTAGAACACTTCTTTTACTTTTGAAGTGTTACATTATCCCCCCTAGGAACATTCATCCATGAATGACAGTAAAATTCTTCTGAAGGAAGGAATAGACTCAAAACTAGCAGCCCAACAAATCCACAACAGCAACAACATCAACCATATCAATAACACAAGGCAATTCAAGACTTCAATTATTACATATAGGGACCAAGATTACATTATGAGGAACATCCTTCTCACAACAACATGAGCTCAACATAGCATTCATGAGTCAACTATGCCAAAGTTTAACTTGCCAACATGCTATATATCATTTCATATACACTCACCATATCAAAATGTACAACATGACTCAAAAAAAGACAAAGAGCAAAATTGAAATTTTTTTTGAGTTAATTAGGTATGTTTTATGTAACTTCACTGTAACGACATCAAAAATGCACCTTTTGTAAAACTTCACTAAAAATCAAAGCAACTTCAATTTAAATTATTATTCTCATTATTAGTGGGAACAACTAAACTTAGTTATAAAATATATGAGGGTAACCGGACTTCGTGTCGGCCTCGGCCTCCCATGTTGCACCCTCAAGTAGGTGATTCTTCCATAACAGCATTACGGACCTATGAAGGATTTGAACCGGAACCTCCTCATAAGAGAAGTTATCCTTCACACCAAAACCCTGAATAGAAAGAATAGACACGGGATCACCGATACACTTCATAAAAATAGATACATGGAAAACCGGATTAATCGCAACCAATTCAATAGACAACCTTAACTCATAGGCAACATTACCAACCCTGTGCAGGATATCATAGGGACCAACATAACGAGGACTCAACTACCCATTCATTCCAAATCTAACCACCTCTCTCATAGGTGAAACTTTCAAATACACCTTATCACCTTCTTCAAACACTAAATACATTCTCATATGATCGGCATAAGACTTTTGACGACTATAGGATGTTTGCAACCGGTTCCTTATGATATGAACCTTCTCAGAAGTCTTATAAATCAAATCAAGACCAACAATCGAAGTCTCACCCACTACAAATCATCCAAAAGGAAACCTACACCTCCTACCATACAAGGCTTCATAAGGAGCCATGGATATGGATTAATGAAAATTATTGTTATATGCAAACTCCACCAAAGTCAAATGCTTATCCCAATTTCCCATTAAATAAACAATACAAGTTCTAATCATATCCTCAAGGGTTTGAATAGTACGCTCCACCTTACCGTCCGTTTGGGAATGAAATGTTGTGCTTAACTTCACCTTAGAACCTAACCCTTCTTGGAATGACCTCCAAATTATATATGTGAATTGTTCACCCCTATCTCAAATGATGGATAACGGAATACCATGGCGACACAATCTCTTCAATGAATATCCTTGCATAATATTCTGACGAATAAGTAGACTTGACGGGAATAAAATGAGCGGACTTGTAAGCCTATCGACAAAAACCCATATAGAGTCATATTGCCTTTGAGTGCAAGACAAACCTACTACAAAATTTATATTGATGTCTTTCCTCTTCGAAGTAGGATCATGGATTTCTTGTAGTAAGCCACTGGGCTTTTGATGTTTGGCTTTCACTTGTTGGTAATTTGGACACATAGCAACAAACTCCGCTATGTCTTTCTTCAAACCTTCCAACCAAAATACCGCTATGTATTTCTTAAAAACTTCCCACCAAAATACTTCCCTAAGGTCATGGTAAATTTTTTTTGAACCCGGATGAATGTAGTAACGGGACCCATGGGCTTCCTAAAGGCTCTGGTTCCTCAACCCATCTACATTGGGAACAGACAACTTCCTGGATACCTCAAGACACCATCCCCCCTAAGGAGAATACATCATTAATCTTACAAAGAACTGATTCCTTAAACTCAATCATGTTTGATCAAGGTGTTGTTTGGACTTCACCTCAACCACCAAGGATGGCACCATTCGGAAAATCTTCCGACCTCACACCCAATCTAGCAACCTATGATCATCCTTTACTAGGTACTTTTTGGCTTCATCTACATGAGACACACTACCATGGTAATACGACATAGAGAATATGCAACCATATAGGCCTTACCAGGGTGATAGAGAACAATCATGACGTAATATTTCAACATTTTGGACCACCTTCTTTGTTGGTGATTCTACTCCTTTTGGGTAAAAAAATATTGGATACTCTTATGGTCGGTATACACATAAACATGGGCTTCATACAAGTAAAAAGCCTCCATATTTTCAAGGCAAATACGACGGCCGCTAACTTAAGATCATGAGTTGGATAGTTTATCTCATGAACCTTAAGTTTCCTAGAATCATAGTATATAACCTTCCCATGTTGAATAAGCAAACACCATAAACCTACTCGGGATACATCACAATACACAACGAAACCCTTTGTACCCTCTGGTAAAGTCAACACCGAAGCGGAAGCAAGCCTATCCTTCAAGATTTAGATTCCTCCGACCACTCAATTTCTTAAATTTTTTTGGTCAAAGTAGTCAAGGGAGATCCAATAGAGTCAAAACCATCCACAAACATCCGATAATAAACCTCTATAACAAAGAAACTCCTAATGTCAATTGGAGTCAATGGTCTAGGTCAGTTCTTCACCGCCTTAGTATTCATTCGATAAACCACAACTCCCTCACTAGATGTGATATGACCAACAAATTCCGCCGACCTCCACAAAAACTCACATTTACTGTACTTTACAAAATAATTGATTATCCTAAATCACTAGTAACACCACTCTCAAATGGTTAATGTGATCACCCTCATTTTTCGAATATATCAAGATGTTGTCAATGATGAAAATGACAAATGGATATAGGTAATTTTGAAACATCCTATTCATTAGATCCATAAACACCGCCGAGGCATTTGTGTGACCAAAAGACATTACTAAGAACTCATATAGACCATATCTAGTTTGAAATGCCATCATTGGTATATCCTCACCTCTCACCCTAAGTTGGTGATACCCCAATCTAAAGTCAATCTTATATAAGTATCTCGCCCCTTGATGTTGATCAAACAACTAATCATTCCGTGGGAGAGGATAGTTGTTCTTAAGAATGACTTTGTTGAGTTGGCGATAATAAATGCACATCCTAAGGTAATCATCCTTCTTCTTCACAAATAAAAACGGAGCACCTTACAGAGAAATACTAGGTCTAATGAAACCTTTATCTAGTAAATCTTTGAGTAGAGCCTTCAACTTTTTCGATTCGGTCGGAGCCATCCGATAAGGAGGTATTGAAATGGAATTTTTATCCGGTAACAAGTGGATACCAAAAAAAGGATTCCCTTTCTGGAGGAATACCATTGGAGAAGACCTCCGAAAATTCCCTCACTACGTGGACTGACTCAATGGAAGGAATTTCGGAGTCTAGATATAGACTCTTACTATATGTTATAAACACCCTTTAGTGATAATCCTACAAGCTTTTAAATAAGAGATGATACAACCTCTAGGAATAGAATTTCACCCTTCTACTTAAGACGAGCTCATTTGGAATCTTAAACTTCACCACACTTGTTGTAGAATCTATAGAGGCAAAGCAAGCATGCAACAAATCCATAACAATATGACAACCAAATCAAACATATCAAGTTCTACTAGTTCAACATGAGTAATTCTAATGGGAAACATTATTGGACAGTTTCAATATACCTTTTTCGCAACAACCGACTCACACATCGTGGTAGTTACTATAAAATGTTCATCTAGAATGTCGGGCAAAATATCAAACATCTTATCTTAAAAGGAGTAACAAAAGATAATGTAGCGCCTGTATCAAGTATAGAATATTCATCACTGGAAAAGACTTTCAACACACCAGTCACCATGTCGGGACAAGTCTCTTGCTCACGCCTAGAGCAAAGTGCATAAAAAGTGATTCTTAAAAGGAGCTTCATTAGAACCACTTGCTTGCCCACTCTCCTTGTCTTTACCCTTCACATTTCGGTAATCTCAAACATTGTGCCCAGTTTTAGAACAACTAGAATAATTATCCATTCCCTTAAGGCAATCACCATAATTATTCTTTCCACACTTTCCACAAGTTGGCTTTTTGGTTTTTGATTTAGTATCTTTTCCCTTCATAGGTTTACGGTTAGACAGCCTATCTTACCTAGCCTTAGGGAACTTGGAATAAAGTTAGTTTGAAACCCTTTTACAGATATAAATTTTTGACGCATTTCTTCAAGTATTAATTGCATATAATCACATTAAGACGATTATATGCTAAAAACACGTAGAGCTAAACTCTGAAGCCAAGATATTAGATTTCAAAGAAAGTTAAGAGTTTTCTAAGCATCACATAGATTCCTATTCATAAGTATGGCGCGCTTCACAATTATGAATACGAACCTACGTAGAGGTGGTTAGGATGGACATTGACTCAAAGATATTCAACCTCATGCTCTTATACCATGTTTGTCACATCAGGGAAGCACCCCCTAGATCTAACAGGCGTCGTCGTCCTCTTTGAAGACTAAGACTAGCCTCTTAGCTTACATCAGTACATTCATAGGTTAAATGCGGAAATTTTAAAACCGTTTTATTACTTCTACATTGAGGTTTACAAAGACCTCTACATACACATAATATGTATATTGAGTATACATAGATTATTCGTATATGAAGATTACTTAGTCTTCTACTTTTAAAGCACATCGATACATAAAATATGACATTGTCTCAAAAGCATCTCTCATCTCGTAACATCAAATAAGAGTGTAATAATTTGGGCCTAGCAGATACATCAATATACCAAGACCACATATAGGTCATACAATGTTTAGACCACATATCCAAGTCTTATTCAAAGTTTTCTAAAATCCCTTCAATGACCATAACCGAAAATGTTGGGGAAAAGGGAAGAAATGGGGTTAGTACACCACTTATACTAATTATTGAGATTCAATAAGACCATACCAATAAATAAGACATATTCATTGAATCCAAAGCATATACATCACATGACCAACAATACTAAGTCTAGACAAGTGAAAATGAATATCATATAATTGAACACATATTCAAAATAACTCTATAATAATGTTATAATAGCAACAAGCAGGAATAAGAGTACATTTAAACATCACCAAAGCAAGGCAATTAGTCATGACCCTCTTCAAGTCCGCTTATGAAAGGACTATGTGAATCCCCATAACCTTACTTAATCAGGTAAACCTAGCAAGAACCATAATCAATGTCCGGCTTCACATAACATTACATTAAGATTTCATAATATCATACTCAAACAATAGAGATCAAGTACATGTTCATAAGAGTAATCAATATGACATAGTGTCATTTATATGTAAGATCATCGTATACATATCATTTACATTTATAAGCATATACATACATAAAAACATCCTCCTAAGACTTTCCTTAATGGTAACAAGTGCAATGTATAGGTAGAGTCCCATGCCCCTACCTAAAAAAAGCTAAACGCTTAGGTCATCTTAGTTAGAGTTCAATCCATTAGTTTATTTTACCTTTTGGGAACATCTTACCTTAACCAACATATACTTCATGAAACCCTACACCGAAAGAAGGCAGACTACTTGTCAAGGCAGTACCAAAACATGAACATAGAAACTACGTGGATCCACTAGCTAGTATCCCAATGGGGAAATATAATTCATGAACAAGTATATATAGTTGGGACCCTCCTTATGCTACATACATTGAAGTCTCCAATCTCAAGAGTACATTACTGATCCTACCTTCCCTATGTGGGAAGGGACATTTCTCACTCTAGTTCACTCGGTTCTAAGCTACAGTTTCATTTGAAATGTCTTTAATACTTTATTAATCATCAAAGCTTAATGCAGGTCAGAGGGTCTATACCTTGTATAAACATCATCATGATAGCTTAATAAGAATTGCATCAGTGTCATCCTTTCATTAGAATACACATAAGTGAGGTTACCACATTAAAATATAATTTCAAAATAAAGCACATTGGTAAATCATCATCATCATTATAAAATTTACATCTTAGCCAACACCTTATATTCCATAGTAAAGACATTTCAATTCAAAATAATACCAACCTTATCAATCCTATTACAAGGCATATTTCAATACAACATCATCACTTAACCACAAGTAACCATAATTCAAGTAAAGAATAGGGATCACAACACTTACCAAGTCTCATTCATAATATATCATCAAGGTCTTACCATCAACCCATTAATTCAACCCTATAAGGGTGTAATATCATCACACCACAATAACTAATATAATAACAAGGCTAATTGAATTACTACATCACAATCAATCATTAATTCATAGCTTAAGATAAGAGACTTCGGTCAAAGTCATAAATTAGATCAATTACTCAATAACTAGAATGATAGGGCAATAATTCATCATAATATATTCATAATTTATACAATATCATCTTCTTTTAGTAATTCAACCCATACGAATTCAATTGAACCAACATTACACAATTCATGTTTAAAGAATAACCTAGGGTTACGGGGAATAAGTAATATTCTACAAAGTAGACCAATTCATCAAGAAATAACATAATATGAGTTAAAATTCATGTTAATATATTCATAAAATCCAAAAGAAATCATAAGCAAAGTAATCCATAACATCAATTTCCGGATGAAAATCCACTTGAAAATCAAACTTTTGAAATTAATTTGATGGAACCCTTTGAGGAAAGAGGTCTCCAAGGTGAAAGAGATACCATACCATAATATTTGATGAAGATTGATGGAAAACCCTTGGTGATTGCAGATATAAAACCCACCTTGACCTTGCCTTCTATGGATTTCTTCAACTATAGAGAGAAAGAAGAGGGAAGGAAGAGAGTTTTTGGGTTTTGGAATTTATGAGAGCTTAGGTTAGTCTAATTAGCATAGGGCTTTATATAGTTTGTTAACAAACATAATTGGTCTTCCCTAAACCCATAAATAAATAATTAACCACCTAATTAATTAACTTAGGTTATTAAAATCGAGCAGCAAATAGTGGTCTCAAAGACGAGACAACGCTCGACTCTCCGTTTGTCAAACGATGGCCGAGGGACCAACCGTCCTGTTGGATCGTCATTAACATGAGAGACTCTGAAAAACAGGAACTTTTCGATTTTGGATAAGTAGTTCATAGACAGTGGCCATCGATTCCTCGTTGATTGATACATGCTCAATTCTTGACACATGATGGTGAAACTCTCTCTTGATAGATTTTAGCCACTTTTACAAGGGTCCTCCTCAATGGCACTTGATTGGTCCTTGGAGAGTCGTGTCTGAACGTTTCGACTATGAACTAACTCTAATACATGTTAGACACCGTTCCACCAATTTTCATCATTTTCCAACTCCTAAAAGCTACTCAAATAGTCTAAGGCATGCTAGTACCTCATTGAACTAGTTTCCGGACGTCATTGACATTATTTTAATTTTTGACTTTGAAACTTCCTAAATGAATTATATACATTAAAATAGTCCTTAAACAGTTTCTAAACCTTTTAACACTTATGTTAGGCTCTAGAAAACGTCTCACACTTTCGGCGTATTACACAACTTTTATTTTAAACTCAAAAGTCACTCAACTATAAGTTCATTGCACAGAAAGTGACGCAACCTGTTTAATTATTTTTTAAATCAAAATTTAGTGAAATAGAAATTTTATTACTAATAAAAATTTTAAGAAAAAATTATACTTCTATTAAATCAATTAAGGACCCATCCCGTTTCAGCAACTCGCAAAAAATATAATATATAACCTTTTATTTTACCCTTAATTTCCTAATCATTCTCCCTCGTCTCCCCATTCTTTACCTCTATTGAAATTTCTATTACAAATCAGATTGTTTAACTTTTTATCTGTACCATACATTAAAAAAGTAGTAGAAATTTTATTTTATTTTTTAATTTCTTTGTTTCTACTAAACTCTTGGCACCAAATTGTAAAACAAACAACTATTTAAGATAAGGAAAAAAGAAACAATTAATTGTAAAATATTAAATATTATATATTTAGTAGGTTGGAGTAAATGGAACGGGTTAATAAATGGTTAAATGGATATACATTTGGTTCTTAAGATTTTGATTAATAATTAAAATTCCATGTCACTAAATTTTAATGAAAAAACTAACTACATAGATTGGGTGACGTTTTGTGCAAAGAAGTGATTGTTCAGTGACTTTTGAATCGAAAATGGAACTTGACTGACTTTTTATGAAAACAATCTATAGTTGAATAACTTTTGAGTTGAAAATGAAAGTTGCTTGAATTTTTTTGAAAACAATTGATGGTTTAGTGACCATGAAAGTTAATAAATATCATATAGAATATTCACATGTAAAGTCAACATATACATATAAATTAGTCTACAAGAGCATAAGAAAAACTTCCTAGGACGTTCCTCAAGGCCAAATAGTGCTATGTATAGGAAGAGTCCCATACCTCTACCTAGACTAAGTCAAACCCCTTAAGTAACCCTAATTAGTGTTCACTTCACTACTTCATTTTACTTTTGGGAACTGTCGCCTTAACCATAATAGACCACATGATCTAAATGTGGAATACGGTGTCAGGAAACCCTACACCAAAAAAAGGTTGACTACATCCCAAGGTTGTACCAAAACATGATCATAGCATTCTAGGTGGATCCACTAGATAGTATTCCTATGGCGGCCACATAGTTCATGCACTAGGAGACATACTTGAGACCCTTTTGATGCACAATTGCATTGTAGTCTTTATCTCATGAGAATCATTGTAAACCTACCTTCAAACATTGGGAATGGTCACTTCTCATAACTAGTTCACTTAATGCTAAGCAAAAGTCCCTTTCGGAAATGTCTTTAAGACGTTATTAATAATCATAGCTTAGTATAGGCCATAGGCGACTAACTACTTATATATCATAACATGAGCTCATTATTAATTGGATTAGAACTTCATTTCAACATGTCACATCCCGAGAGTACACCCTAGAAGATATGGCAATCTCGAAGTGTGATATGGCGTACTTGACCTCTCAGAGGTCTTGTACAAGCCATTTGATATCATTCATTGCATACATGTATGAAAAGTATTGTGGAATTAAAACTATTCAGATGAAATTTGTTTAAAACATATTTCATATTAAAATCAAATAAAAATACCTAGTCTCAACATATGCCAATCTTAAACTTAAGAATACTTGAGACACAGCCCATACAATACGAGTATAGAAACACTTTTTTTATTTCAATATTTTGAATAAAAGAAGTCTAAAGACAGTTATGTCCTCGAATCAAGTGGGGCATACATAAACATTCTTTAAAGAATTTTAATTTCCATGTTTTTCTTGAAGACGCTTCTCACCTTCAACCTACACCTTTAGATATAAGAAAATGAATGAAATTAGTACGATGCAAGTATTAAGTATGGCATGATGCATTAATTCATGAGAAATGGACATTTATGACAAACATGATTTTTTTTAATCAAAACTTCATATTGTAATATTAAGAATCACATTTAAATACCAAAAATCACATATGGAACACAATCTAAGTCATAGGCACTTTATATCAAATAAATAGACCTTACAGTGAGATTACAATGAACTTCACTGTAACTTCATTGTAATCCAATAAAATCCACACCTTATAATATGGCATTAATAACACATCCAAAACACATAAACATGATATCCTCCTATAAAAGGTTATTTAAAAGCTCACTTGAGTGAGTTATGAAGCGACCACCTATACAATCCCTTCAGACACACCTAAGAGATCATTTAAACCACCTAAGGTAAGATTATTTTCTCTTCCCATCATAGTATATATATAATATGACATTTTCCTCCCAAAGGTTATCAAAAGACTTACTTAAGTAAATCAAGAAGAGAAAGTCCATACCCCGTCTTCAAGACACCTAAATAATCCTTAGGGCTACCTATGTTTAGATCATGTCTACTTTATCAATTTACTTTCCCTATCTAGAGTTATTTTAAAGACTTCCCTAGGTAAGACATAAATGATCATTCCTATTCCCCCTTCATACCTTAACTAAAAAAACCTTAAACTACTCTACTTACTACATATTCGTTAAGATTGTTTCTAACTTAAGTTATTATCTTTACTAGTTCATTAAGAGAAATTCATCACATAAGGACATTAAAGTAATGGTCTTGGGTATGACCTAGGGCCTCACTCAATAACATTTTCAAAGCCTAATAGTGCAATGTCTAGATAGAATCCCATACAACCACCTATAGTTCATAGAATTAGAAGGTATCCCATATGATGAGAATAGGCAATAACTGACATAGAAAATTGTAGCGAAGCATGGAATCTGTATTCAACCCTACTCCGATAAAGGGTGTTCTACTCGCCAATGGTAGAACTAAAACACAACTCATGTAGGCACATGGTTAAGGAATATGAAGCGTTTCTTTGTACTCTAGCCTCATCCGTAACAAGAGTTACTTTCCAGACCATACTCACTGGGTGCTAGCCTTTTTTATCATCGGGGAATTCAATAAAGGAGTACTTGTGGAGGTTCCATATCTAGTTTCAACCTAATTAAATTACACCTTATCAAAGAGGGTCCACTAAGGATACCTACAATGGTCAAGAGGTTATCTCAATGACTTTCATAAGGATGATTTCTAGTCATTCCAGCCAATCAACCCTAAGTACAACATTCACACAAGAAGAATACCTATACGGATTTCAACTATAGGGATATCATAACATTCAAACTAGGTTTAAGGTAACACACAAAGACCTTTTTAACAATGTTCAAGGTCACATATCTATTAAACATACAAGACTGAGAAACTTTAAGTTACTTAGTCAAGAAGTCATATTCATATTCTAGATGTATTAAGTTAGGGACACAAGTCTACCAAAACAAGACAAACACATACTTCACATATATCATATCATTAAAGAAGCACATATGTATAACCAATATAATCTATTGGTCACCCTATTCGCTAATACATAATAATAAATCTAAGTATAACAAGTATCATATAATCTATCAAGAGATATCATAATTCAGCATCAAGTAATTCACATAATGACTATACCGTTTCCTACTAGAGACACATATCATCAACTCGAAGAACTTATGCTTTGACTCCACATAAACACACAAGTCATCAAGACATTCATAATATTCACATAATCAAGTTATAATATGATAAAGACATTATACATAAAGTAATGACAATGATGCCAAATTGTTTCATAAGTATAGCACATAAGCATCGCCACCATAAGTGGACCATATCAAACATCATCATCATCTAAGAACTCTACCACACAATATAGAGAAATTTAGGCCAACATACCTTTATTCCAATCTCACAACTCCAATCCATAGTCAAGTCAATCAACAGAATACTCAAAAGCCCTTACCAATGGTCATGATCACCTATTCAAACTAATAATTACAATATACGATGAAACAAATATAATACAAGATGAAGTTACTGATTTAGGACAGCCTAGTAACAATTCTAGCATGGTTCATTCATAATTCAATATCCCTAATAACAAGAATTCTCTAGTAGAATAACATAATCAAATTATTCACAAAGTAGTCAAATGTAGGGTTAGATGAATTAGAGGGGTTCATATAATTTTTAGGATAAAATCATCAAATTAACATCAATTGAATCAATATACTATGATTCAAAACGTTTTATGCAAGAACCCCTAGTTATACTATAAAACATGATAATTTCATCTTTGAAAGACTTTTGAAATCACTTTGAAGATTGACTCCTTGAAGAAAAGACATCAAGGATGAAGACCATACCGTAATTGATGATAGACCACGAATTTTATTAAGAATTGATGAAGAATCACCAAAGAACCTTCAATGCAAGCTCTATCTTGAGTTTTGACTCGCATGGAGTTCTTGAGATTACTTTAGGGAATTTGGGTTTTGATTTCTTTACCGAATTAATATATGTGTTTTAGACTTATAAAGACTATTGAAAATACCTAAAATAACCTTGGGAAACCTACCTTTTATATATTTGGATGTGGCATGATATTACAAATTCACCCCTACACTTGATAGTGAACTTGTGCACATTTGTCGACACTATCGACGGTTACCCATCAATGGGGTAGGTCCACACCCGGGCTGTCATGGATAGCCATCGCTAGGTTCAGAGACTTGACTTTGTGAGATTACTCTCCGTAGGCTAATTCCTGACCTACGTCTCTCACCTACGGAGCGTCATTCCCTCTACTTGGCGTCGATGCACTGCATAGGTAAGGCTGGTCTGGACAGCCTTTGATAAAATGATGGGTCCTTCCTAAAGAACCCTTGGTTGGTCCATAGGGAATTTTTCCCAGACGTTTCAAAATAGATTAATTTTTTTGTATCCAAATTTATGACCTCTCACATAAATTTCATCCAAATCTATCACGTAAAAGTGAACAAAACATACAAAGACACACAAGGACGTTTCGAGGCAAACCTTTCGAACGTCATGGACGTTTCTCGATGTTTGACATCAAAACTTCATTAAACTTTAAAAAAATACCTCCAAACCTCATTATAAACTATTTTAGGACATCAAAAACACAAGACAAAAACATTAGTATCTAGTCTACTTATGTCATTTTAGAGGTGTTACAATCTCTCCCACTTGGACAACATTCATCCTTGAATGACAGTTGCTTTATTTTAAACACTTCAAGAGATAAGAAACTCAACACTAGCAGGACATAACCATACAACATGATACACATCACACAATTATGAGGAACATAAATTTACCTTCATTATCATACTCATAAGCATAAGTTATGTGCACATTATAACAATTTTTAACAAAAGAACAACTTAGTCAAAATTTGAAATTCTTTAGACTGAACTGTTAAGGTAACACAGTGAACAATGCTTAAACGTCCAAAAGTGCAACTTTTAAGCAATTAATGATAAAAGAATGAAAATATGAAATACAAAACAATACAAACTCAATTCACAACATAACTATAATTCATAAAATGCACAATGAAAGAAATGAATGAGATTTTATTCCAAAAAGACTCCTAGACACCATGCAACATGCTACTATGACATTCTACTCTCAAGCTTGAATGCGATATAAGAGATGACACAATAATTAAAAACTCCACTACTCACCATACTTTCCCACTTAGAATGAACTAATCACTAAACAAGAGGAAAAATATATAACTTACAAGTATCACCATCCAGAGTGTTAGGAGACATTTGCTTGGCCTTTTTCTTCTTAGCCACAATAGTAGGACAATCCCTCATCGTATGACCATCGTCACCAAAACCATAAAAAAATCCGTACTGGCTAGACACTTCCCGAATGCTTCATACCACATGTAAAACAAGTAGGCTTAAAAATATGAGATCAACCAACTCTCTCAAACTTGTCCTTAGAAGCATTAATCCCACTTTTATTCGGGTACCTATTCTTAAGCCTGAGTTAGTTCTTCTCATTGCATTGTCTCCTTTTTAAATGTCGTTGTGCTTCTCCTAAGTTTGGTTTCTTCAACACCTACATTACCTTGCCTATGGTAAATGAACTCTTCTACATTCACCTCACTCGTCTAATCGAGAAGTTGTTTTCTAACAAAACCTCCTTACACTATTCCAACTTTATAGGACCCGACTCAACCGGCCTATTATATTTCAATTGAGTGTACCACACTTGAGAAACCTCCCTCACTTGGAATGAACCTAACTCCGCCTTCTCCCTAGAAGTCACTCCCATGACACTCAACACCTTATACACACAATCTGGAAACTCTTGGCGATCCTCTCCCACCTTAGAGCCAAGTAAGATAAGAGGATAATCCTCACAAAGTCTCTCAATCTATAGGTCATGTTACTCTCCATAACATCCACTCTAGGTTCAACAACACTACTTATATGAGTTACTATTACTCGGGCTAGGGTAAGTAAAACCTTTCTAATCTCCACGTTAGTCATGGCCGAGGGAACCACCGAAACCTCATTACCTTCTTCTCCAATAGGGGCTTTTATTCCTTGTGGAGGTACTTGAGTATCTTGAGGAACTTCCTCTTCCACTCCTTTCTACACCCCTCTATCGGCTATTTTTATAGTCATTTCCAATAAACACAAGAAAAGAGATTAGGAATAGACACTTATAACGTCAACTCTATAGGCACAACATGATATTGATGAAGAAAAGGGAGACTCTATCGTCCTATAGGCTCTCGCCCATAGATGTGTCGCAACACATACAGATGAACAAGACTCAACTACACGTGGCTTTATGAGATTTTTTGATTCCTAAGATCACTTTCATAACCAATGCTCTGATACCAACTTTTTCACACCCCGAGAGTATACCCTTGAAGATATGGCACTCTCATTGTGACATGGCGTACTTGACCTCTCGGAGGTCTCGTACAAGACCTTTGACATCATTCATTGTTACATGTATGAAAAGTAGTGTGGAATTAAAACTATTCACACGAAATATCTTAAAACATCTTTCATATTAAAATCAAATAAAACTACTAAGTCTCAACATATGCCAATCTTAAACTTCAGAATACTTGAGACACGGCCCATACAATACGAGCATAGAAATATTATTTGTATTACAATACTTTGAATAAAAGAAGTCTAAATATAGTTATGTCCTCGAATCAAGTGGGGCATACATAAACATCCTCAAAAGAATTTTAATTTCCAAGTTTTGCTTGAAGACGCTTCTCACCTTCCACCTACACCTTTAGATATATGAAGATGAATGGAATTAGTACGATGCAAGTATTAAGTATGGCATAATGCATAAATTCATGAGAAACGGAAATTTATGAGAAACATGCTTTTTTTTTAATTAAAACTTCATGTTGTAAGAATAACAATTACATTAAATACCAAGCATCACATATAGAACACAATCCAAGTCATAGGCACTTTATATCAAATAAATAGACCTTACAGTAAGCTTACAGTGAACTTTACTGTAACTTCATTGTAATCCAATAAAATTCACACCTTAAAATATGGCATTAATAACACATCCAAAACACACAAACATAATATCCTCCTATAAAAGGTTATTTTAAGGCTTACTTGAGTGGTTATGAAGCGACCACCCATACAATCCCTTCAGACACACCTAAAAGATCATTTAAACCACCTAAGGTAAGATTATTTTATCTTCCCATCATAGTATATGTATAATATGACATTTTCCTCCCAAAAGTTATCAAAAGACTTACTTAAGTAAATCAAGAAGAGAACGTCCTTACCCCCTCTTCAAGATACCTAAATAATCCTTAGGGCTACCTCAGTTTAGATCATGTCTACTTTATCAATTTACTTTCCCTATCTAGAGTTATTTAAAAGACTTCCCAAGGTATGACATAAGTGATCATTCCTATTCCCCCTTCATACCTTAACTAAAAAAACCTTAAACTACTCTAGTTAACTACATATTCATTAAGATTGTTTCTAACTTAATTTATTCTCTTTACTAGTGGATTAAGAGAAATTCATCACATAAGGACATTAAAGTAATGGTCTTGGGTATGACCTAGGGCCTCACTCAATAACATTTTTAAAGCCTAATAGTGCAATGTCTAGATAGAATCCCATACAACGACCTATAGTTCATTGAATTAGAAGGTATCCCATATGATGAAAATAGGCAATAACTGGCATAGACAATTGTAATGAAGCATGGAATCTGGATTCAACCCTATTCCGATAAAGGGTGTTCTACTTGCCAATGGTAGAACTGAAATACAACTCATGTAGGCACATGGTTAAGGAATATGAAGGGTTTCTTTGTACTCTAGCCTCATCCTTAACTAGAGGTACTTTCCAGACCATACTCGATGGGTGCTAGCGTTTTTTCTCATAGAGGAATTCAATAAAGGAGTACGTGTGGAGGTGGCATATCTAGTTTCAACATAATAACATTACACCTTATCAAAGAGGGTCCACTAAGGATACCTACAATGGTCAAGAGGTTATCTCAATGACTTTCATAAGGATGATTTCTAGTCATTCCATCCAGTCAACCCTACGTCCAGCATTCACAGAAGAAGGATACCATTACGGATTTCAACTTAAGGGATATAATAACATTCCAACTAGATTTAAGGTTCCACATAAAGACCTTTTTAACAATGTTCAAGGTCACATATCTATTACACATACAAGACTGAGAAACTTTAAGTTACTGAGTCAAGAAGTCATATTAACATTCTAGATGTATCAAGTTAGGGACACAAGTCTACCAAAACAAGACAAACTCATACTTCACATATAACATATCATTAAAGAAGCACATAGGTGTAACCAATATAATCTATAGGTCACCCAATACACTAATACATAATCATCAATCTAAGTATCACAAGTATCATATAATCTATCAAGAAATTTCATAATTCAACACCAAGTAATTCACATAATGACTATACCGTAGCCTACTAGAGATACATATCATCAACTCGAAGAACTTATGCTTTGACTCCACATAAACACATAAGTCATCAAGATATTCATAATATTCACATAATAAAGTTATAATTAGATAAAGACATAATACATAAAGTAATGACAATGAGGCCACATTTTTCCATAAGTAAAGCACAAAAGTATCGCACCATAAGTGGACCATATGAAACAGCATCATCATGTAAGAACTCTAACACACAATATAGAGAAATTTAGGCCAACGTACCTTTATTCCAATCACACAACTCCAATCCATAGTCAAGTAAATCAACACAATACTCAAACGCCATTAACAATAGTCATGATAACCTATTCAATCTAATAATTACAATATACGATGAATCAAATATAATAAAAGATGAAGTTACTGATTCAGGACAGCCTACTTACAATAATAGCATGATTCATTCATAATTCAATCTCCCAAATCACAAGAATTCTATAGAAGAATAACATAATAAAATTACCCACAAAGTAGTCAAATCTAGGGTTATATGAATTACAAGGGTTCATATAGTTTTTAGGTTAAAATCATCAAATTAACATCAATTGAATCAATATACAATGATTCAAAACGTTTTATGCAAGAACCCCTAGTTAGAATATAAAACAAGATAATTTCATCTTTGAAGGACTTCTGAAATCACTTTGAAGATTGACTCCTTGAAGAAAATACATCAAGGATGAAGACCTTACCGTAATTGATGATAGACAACGAATTTTATTAAGAATTTATGAAGAATCACCAAATAATCTTCAATGCAAGCTCGATCTTGAGTTTTGACTCCCATGGAGTTCTTGAGAGTTCTTTAGGGAATTTGGGTTTTTATTTCTTTAACGAATTCATATATGTGTTTAAGACTTATAAAAACTATTAAAAATACCTAAAATAACCTTGGTAAACCTACCTATTACTTTTTTGGATGTGGAATGAATTTACCAATTCACCCCTACACTTGATAGTGAACTTGTGCACATTTGGCGACACTATCGACGGTTACCCATCAATGGGATGTAGGTCCACACACGAGCTCTCATGGCTAGCCGTCGCTAGGTTCAGAATCATGCCTTTGTGAGCTTAATATCCCTAGGCTAATACCTGACCTACGTCTCTCACCTATGGAGCGTCATTCCCTCTACTTGGCGTCAATGCACTGCTTAGGTGAGGCTGGTCTGGACAGCCTTTGCCAAAATGATGGGTCCTTCCTCAAGAACCCTTGGTTGGTCCATAGGGAATTTTTCCCAAACGTTTCCAAACAGATTAATTTTTTTTTATACCATTTTAGGACCTCTCAAATAAATTTCATCCAAATCTATCACGTAAAAGTCAACAAAACACACAAAGACACACTAGGAGGTTTCGAGGCAAAACTTTTGAACGTCATGGACGTTCCTCGACGTTTGACATCCAAACTTCATGAAACTATAAAGAATACCTCCAAACCTAATTATAAACCATTTTAGGACATCAAAAAATCAAGACAAAAGCGTTAGTATCTAGTCTCACTTATGTCGTTTTAGAGGTGTTACAATGTCTCCCACTTGGACAATATTCATCCTTGAATGACACATGCTTCATTTTAAACACTTTAAGAGATAAGATACTCAAGACTAGCAGGACATAACCATACAACATGATACACATCACACAATTATGAGGAACATTAATTTCCCTTCATTATCATACTCATAAGCATCACTTATGTACACATTATTACAATTTTTAACAAAAGAACAATTTAGTCAAAATTTGAATTTCTTTAGAGTGAAAAGTTAGGCAACACAGTGAACAATGCTTAAAATTCCAAAAGTGCAACTTTTAAGAAATTAATGATAAAAGAATGAAAATATGAAATACAAAACACTACGAACTCAACTCACTACATAAGTTTAACTTCATAAAATGCACAATGCAAGATATGAATGAAATTTTATTCCAAAAAGGCTCCTAGACACCATGCTACATGCTACTATGACATTCTACTCTCAAGCTTGAATGGGATATAAGAGATGAGACAATAATTCAAAACTCCACTACTCACCATACTTACCCACTTAGAATGAACTCATTATTAAACAAGAGGAAAAATATATGACTTACCAGTATCACCATCCAAAGCGTTAGGAGACACTTGCTTGGCCTTTTTCTTCTTAGCCACAATAGTAGGACAATCACTCACCGTATGACCATCTTCACCACAACAATATCAAAATCCGTACTGGCTAGACACTTCCCGAATGCTTCTTACCACATGTAAAACAAGTAGGCTTAAAAATACAAGATCAACCAACTCTCTCAAACTTGTCCATAGAAGCATTAATCCCACTTTGATTTGGGAACCTCTTCTTAAGCCTGAGTTAGTTCTTCTCATTGCATTGTCTCCTCTTTAAATGTCATTGTGCTTTTCCTATGTTTGGTTTCTTCAACACCTATATTACCTTGCCTACGGTAAATGAACTCTTCTACATTCACCACACTAATCTAATCGGGAAGTTCTTTTCTAACAAAACCTCCTTAAACTATTTCCATTTCATAGGACCCGACTCAACCGGTCTATTATCATTCCATTGATTGTAGCACACTTGAGCAACCTCCCTCATTTTGTACGAATCTAACTTCGCCTTCTCCCTAAAAGTCACTCCCGTGACACTCAACACCTTATACACACCATCTGGGAACTCTTGTGGATGCTCTCCCACCGTAGAGCCAAGAAAGATAGGAGGATAATCGTCACAAAGTCTCTCAATCTCTAGGTCATGTTACTCTCCATAACATCCACTCTAGGTTCAACACCACTACTTACATGAGTTACTATTACTTGGTCCCGGGTAAGTAAAACCTCTCTAATCTCCACGTTAGTCATAGCCGAGGGAACCACCGAAACCTTATTACCTTCTCCTCCAATAAGGGCTTTCTTTCCTTGTGGAAGTACTTGACTATCTTGAGGAACTTCCTCTTCCACTCCTTTCTCTACCCCTCTATCGGCTATTTTTATAGTCATTTCCAATAAACACAAGAAAAGAGATTAGGAATAGACACTTATAACCTCAACACTATAGGCACGACATGATATTGATGAAGAAAGGGGAGAGTCTATCGTCCTATAGCCTCTCGCCCATACATGTGTCGCAACACACACAGATGAACAAGACTCAACTAGACGTGGCTTTATGTGATTTTTTGATTCCTAAGATCACTTTCATAACCTATGCTTTGATACTAACTTTTTCACGCCCCGAGAGTATACCCTTGAAGATATGGCACTCTCAATGCGACATGGCGTACTTGACATCTCGGAGGTCTCGTAAAAGCCCTTTGACATCAGTCATTGGATACATGTATGAAAAGTAGTGAGGAACTAATGATTTTCACACGAAATATCTTAAAATATCGTTCATTCTAAAATCATTGAAAAATACTAAGTGTCAACAAATGCCAATCTTAGACTCAAGAATACTTGGGACACGTCCCAAATAATACGAATATAGAAATATTTAGTCTATTGCAATACACTTAACAAAAGAAGTATAAATATAATTATGTCCTCGAGTCAAGTGAGGACATATTTCAACTTGCTTGAAAGAATCCTAGTTTCCATGCCTGGTGTCAAGACTCTTCAGACATTCAACCTACACCTTTAGATATAACAAAATGAATGAAATTAGTACAATGCATGTACTTAGTATGACATCATGCATAAAATCATTAGAAACAGACATTTACGAGAAACATTCTCTTTTTTATTGAAACTTCATATCTTGAGCATAAGACTTATATTTAAACACCAAACATCACATTTAGAAGACAATACAAGTCATAGACAACTTATATCAATTTCATAGACCTTGGAGTGAGTAACTTCCAATAAAATTGACTACAACATTGCATTAATAACACATCCAAAACACATAAACTTGAAATCCGCCTATCAAAGGTCATTTTAAGTCTCAATTGATTGAGTTTTGAAGCGACCTCCCGTACAATCCCTTCACACACACCTAAGAGATCCATTAGACAACCTAAGATGAAATAATTCTCACTTCCCATCATATTATACATATAATATGATATTTTACTCCCAAAAGTTAACAAAAGATATTCTTTAGTAAATCAAGAAGCGAATACCCATACCCCCTCTCAAAAATTACATGAATAATACTTAAGTCTACCTTATTTTAGATCATGTCTACTTTATCAATTTACTTTCCCTATATTGAGTTATTCTAAAGTCTTACCTAGGTAAGACATAAAGTGATCATTCCTATGCCCCCTTCATACCTTAACTAAGCATCCCTTAAACAACTCTAGCTAAGTACTTATTCAAACCATACTTTCCAATTTAAGTTATTATTTTTATTAGTTCATTAATAAACATTCATTACCTAAGGACATCCAATTAATGGTCTTGGGAACGATCTAGGGACTTACTCAATAACATTTTCAAAGCCTAATCGTGCAATGTCTAGATAGTGTCCCATATCATCACTTAAACATCATAGAAATTCTCTAATACTAGTAGGTATCCTGTATGATAAGTACAGGCAATAACTGAGTCTACCCTACTCGGATAAAGGGTGTTCTACGTGCCTATGGTAGAACTAAGGCACAACCCATGTAGGAAAATGTTTAAGAATATGAGGGTTTCTTCGTTTTCTATCCTCATACTTAACAAGAGTTACTCTCCAAACCATACTCACTCGATGTTAGCCTTTGTTCTCATAGAGTAATTTAATAGCCTTTGTTCTCATAGAGTATATTAATAAAGGAGTACATGAAGAGGTTCCATATCTAGTTCACTACCCAATCACATTACACCTTAAAAAAGAGGGTCTACTATGGCTACCTTCAATGGTCAAGAGGATAGCTCAATAACGTTCCTAAGGATGATTTCACGTCGTTCAGCCAATCAACCCTAAGTCCATCATTCACACAAGGACGATACCATTAGGCTTTCAACTTCAAGTATTTCATAACCTTCCAACTAGGTTGAAGGTTCCACATAAAGACCTTCTTGACAATGTTCAAGGTCACATATCAATCACACATAGAAGACTAAGAATCTTTATAATACTAAGTAAAGAAGTCATATTAACTTTTACATGTATCAAGTAAGAATATAAGTCTACCAAAATAAGACGCACACATATTTCACATATATTATATTATTATAGAAGCACATAGGTATAACCAATATCATCTATATGTCACCCTATTCACTACTACATAATCTTACATCAAAGTATGACAAGTATCATATAATCTATGAAGAAACATCATACTTTAACATCAACTAATCTACATAATCACTATGCAATAGTCTACTAGAGACACATATCATCAACTAGAAGAACTCAAGATTTGACTCCATATGAACACATGAGTCATAAAGACATTCATAATATTCGCACAATCAAGTTATAACATGATAAATACATAATACATAAACTAATTCAAACAAGGCCACTATTGTTTCACAAGATAGCACATAAGCACCGCAACCCTCTGCGGACCATTCCGAACACCATCATCATCTATGAAATATACTACACAATATAAAGGATGTTATGTAAACATACAATTATTCCAATCTCAAAATTCTTCAATCAATAGTCCACTCAATGAACACTTGATCGCCAATTCTCAAAGGGCCTTACATATGGTTATGATCACTAATTCAATCCTATAATTATAATATAAAATGAGTAAAATATAATGCCACATGAATCAATAGATTTAGGGAAGCCTACTAACAATATTAGCATGATTCATTCATAATTCAATATCCCTAATCAAACTATACAAGAATTCAATAGCATGATGACATTATCAAATCACCCAAAAAGTAGTCAAATCTAGGGTTACATGAATTAAAGGGTTCATATAGTTTTTAGGTTAAAATTATGAAATTAACATCAATATGAAATGATTCAAAAGTTTTATGCAAGAACCCTTGGCTAGATTATAAAATAGGACAAATCATATTTGAAAGACTTAGAAAATCACTTTGAAGATTTGCCCCTTGAAGAAAAGAGATTCAAGGATGAAGACCTTACCTTAATTGATGCTAGACCATGAATTTGATGAAGAATTAGTTAAGAATCACCAAAGAATCTTCAAACCAAGCTCTATCTTGCGTTTTGGCTACAATGGTGTTCTAGAAAGATCTTAAGGGAATTTGGGTTTTGATTTTGTAATGATTTCATCTAAGTGTTTTAGACTTATAAAACTATTTATAATAGAAAAAATAATCCTAGGAAACCGCCTTTTTAGGCATTTGGACGTAAGGTGAATTTACCAATTCACCCCTACACTTTACAGTGAACCTGCGCACACTTGCAGGCACCATTGGCGGTTTCCCATCAATGGGACATAGGTCCACAAATAGGCCTTCGTTTTTAGCCGTTGCTGGGTTTATTGACTTTCCCTGGGTTGTTCCTTGGTGATTTTTCTTGGAAGTTTCCAACCCGAATATTTTTGTATACGAGTTTAGGACCTCTCACATAAATTTTATCCATAACGAACAAGTAAAACTCAACAAATAAAACTAAGACACACAAGGAAGTTTCAAGGCAAATCTTTTGAATGTCATGGACGTTCTAGGACATTTAACCTCCAAACTTCATAAAACATTAAACATTGCCTCCTATCCTCATTATAACCCATTTTAGGACTTAAAACATCCATACATAAGTGTTAGTCTCTAGTCTCACCGAACTCGTTTGAGACGTGTCTCACATTACAAACCTCATATATGAGATTAACACATTATCATCATCATGTCATACTTAGGCACACAAATGACTTAAATCAAACTTATATCAATACACCTTAATCATAATATAACAATCCATATAATCAAGAAATTTTATTCATCACACCATCACTTATCTAATGTAATCTCAATCAACACTTCAATTGAATATCATTATCAAGTATAAGACATCACAATTGAAATAAGTATTAAAGATCATAAGTTTTACCAATTTACCTTCACAAGCCTCCTTCAATGGTCATACCATTAACCAACCATATTCATCCGATAATAGACTTCATAACATCATATAAAAGAAAATAACACAAGAACTAAGTCAATTGCATCATCACTATTCAAATTCAACATCAATTCATATCCTAGGGTTAGAAAAAAAAAGGGTGAATTCATGATCTCTTCTATAAAACTAAGTCTAAAATGGAGAAACTACCCTAACGCACAATTATTCTATGATATTATATCTTGAATAATCAAAAGAAACAAACAAAAATACAATTTTAAAGATCAATTTCGAATTAGGAATAAAACCAATGATTTTACCAACTTTTGGAGATCAATTTGAAAGAACCCTCTGAGTAAAGGATTCCAAAGGTGAAGAGTTCCCATACCTTAACTATCTATGAAGATTGATGGACAAAAATTGTAATCATGTAGCTATTGTGACCTTGAATTGATCTTTAATGGAGTCTTGGGTAATAGAGAGAGAAAGTAAAGATAAGGGAGAGAATTTTATGTTTTGGAATTGATGTGAGTTGTGATAGTTTAATTAGGTTTAGGTATTTATACAGTACCTTTATTAAACTAATTAGAAACCCGCTAACCCTTAATTAATCTCCTAAGCAACTAACTTGAATAAATGTCTTCATTAAAAATGGGAGAGCAAAACCAGACTTGACTTATGAGACCCTGACGTAGGGTTCGTAGCTCAGTCAACGCCTGCATATGCCCATAATACTGCACATCCATTGATAAGTTTTAGAGACACAATTTTTTGGCCAATTTGTAAAAATGTTTTAAGAGGTAGACGACGGATCTATCCATACCTCGTCAACCAGGCGACACCCCATCGCTTGGCTCGTTGATAGTTGTAATAACTTGAAAATAAATTAGGTAAATCTATATCCTAACATGTTTTTAATGAGGGTCTAATGTCCTAAAAGGGTTTGTAATGTTGTATTGAAGCAGTATATGCGTCTCATGTGTAACTTATGTGTCTCATGTTTGGTTATATGCCTATAGGTGTGTGTTATGTGTTAATGAGGTCTTTATATGAGTTATAATAGTGTTTTTAGGTAGTTTGTCAAGTTTCATGGTGTTTAGAAGTCAAACCTTCTATATCGTGGCATGTTTCGTTAATTTTTACGTGTTCGTTTTTGTTAAAATTGATGTGGTAGGACCTAAACTCATATACAAACATTTTTGGGTCAGAACCTCCGGTTAAACATCCCTAAGGACCATCCAAGGGTCCTTGAGGAAGGACCCTTCAAAGAGCCAAAGCTGTGTTAGACCAGCCCAATCGACTAAGGCAATTGACGACCCGTCGATTGATGGCGTGGGTTATGAATTAGCCAGGGATCTAAGCTCCCATTTTCCAGGATCTGACACAATCGCGTAGGACAGGACGGTTCGTTTGTAGACTGACGCCCTGTCGATGAGCAGTCGTTTGTGAAGTTTTCTTCCTGCATAACTTATCATAAGTTCAGGGGGGAGGGGAATTGGTAAATTCACCAAACGTCCAAATAAGATTTTGGGCGGTTTCTTAAGGGTATTTTGGGTATTTTAAATGTGTTTATATGTCTTTAGCACTTAGGAACATACATTCTTCAAAAATCAAAGTCCGAAACCTCTAAAAAGCTATCTAGAACTCCATTGGAACATGAAGGAAGATTGAAGCTTGAAGGTTGATTTCTCCACCAATGTCACTCAAATTTCGTGGATTAGCATCAATAAGGTATTTCTTTTATCCTTGAAACACTATTCATCAAGGAGTCAATCTTCAATGTGATTTTCAAAGAGTTCTTAAAAAATGAGTTTTCTAAAATTACATCTATAGATGGGTTCTTGCATTTAATATTTTAAAGAATTGAACATTGATCGGATTATTGTTAATTATATGATTTTAACTGAAATAACCTATGAAACCATGTAATAGATGAACCCTAATTTTGACTAATTTGTGGATTAAGTGATATTGTTCTAATGCTTATGAATTCTTGTGTAGTTTTGTATGGGCTATTGAATGATGTAATAAATGTATTGAATTGATATCTAGGTTATCTTACATTGATAAATATATATTGAATTGATCTCTTTTATTTGAATATCATAGTTTATGTATTTAATTGTTTGTTATGGCCATGAGTAAGGGCCTTATGATATTGAATTAGATGATACATACATTGATTGAAGCGGAGAGGATTGATTGGTGGCATACTGCCCTAATTCTCTTGATTTAATATTAATTAGACTTGAATTATACTGTGAATGGTATGTTCAACTTATGGTGTCAGTGCTATGTAATTTACTTTTAAAGGATGATTCCTTGTCGGCGTTACTTTATGTATTATGATGATCATGGAATTGTCGGCACGACTTGAAGCATTATGATGATTTGTATAGTTTATCTATGTCGAGTATGAGCATATCTATGTACATGTGATTAAGTCAAAATATGAGTTTTTCTATTGATGTTAGGTGATCATGTTAGACTATGACAATGTCTTATGTGTGTAGTGTTAAAGTTGATGCATGATTATTCGTAATTGACTATATATGTCTACGATTGTTATATTTGTGATTATATAGTAACGTATAGGATGACATAAAGTTTATATAGCTCATTCCTAAGTGCTTCAAAGAATGATGTTTTTTATGTAATAAAGTAAGGTATGTAGTGTCTTGTTTGGTAGACTTGTGTCCCTTACTTGACACATGTATGAATGATATATGGATATGAGATTTCTTTACTAGGTAAATTTAGCGCACCGTTGTCATGTATGAATAAATCATATGTGACACCTTATAAAATGTTAAGAAGGTCATGTATGTGGAACCTTAAACGTAGTTGTAAGGTCATATTATTAACTTGGATTCGAGAGTCGTATTGGTAGCCTTCTTGTAATGAATGATGGGATTAGGGTTGATTTGCTGGAACATCATCATATCATCCTTAGGATAGTCATGATGAGCAATATTAGTTTACCTTATAAGGTAACCCTAGTGGACCTCTTTTGTACAGTGAATGTTATTGGGTTATGAAATAGATATGGAACCTCTTCATGTGATCCTTTAATGTGAATTAATCTATGAGAACCAAGGGTCGCACCGAGTGAATATGTCATGGGAAGTAGATTTACTTGAGATATAGACTAGACTACAATGTATCTCTACTTGAGTGTGAGACTAGAAAACATAAAAGCCCTTCATATTCCTTAACTATGTGCCGATTAGGGTGTAACACCCTCATCGGAGTAGGTTAGAACTGTGCATTCCATGTTTAGATATCATGATATATGTACGTTATTTCCTATTCTCATCATATGGGGTACCTACTAGCATTAGAGAAGTTCTATGAGGTTTAGGGTGTTGTATGAGACGCTATCTAGACATTGCACAATCGGCTTTGAAGATGTTAATTAGAGTCCCTAGGTCTTGTCCAAGACCATTACTTGAATGTCCTTATGTTATGAATGTTTGTTTAATGAACTAATGAATGTAATGAGATAAGCTAACAAAGCATGTAAATTGAATAAGTACTTATCTAGAGTAGTTAAGGGTTGTCTAGTTAAGGTGGGAAGGGGGCATACGAATGGTCACTTCCTATCATACCTAGATAAGTCTTACGAATGACTCTAGTTAGGGAAGATGGTTGATTATGTGGACATTATCTAAGTCTTAGGTTGTCTTAAGGATTATATAGGTAATTTTTATGAGGGCAATAATGGACGTTTTCTTCTTGATTTACTTAAGTGAGTCTTTTGAAAACCTTTGGGAGGAGAGTGTCATATTATGTATGTTGTTGTATCAAGTGAGAATGATTTTATCTTAGGTAGTCAAAAGGAACGCTTAAGTGTGTGTTAAAGGGATTGTATGGGCGGTCGCTTCACAACTAACTCAAGGGAGACGTAGAATCACCTTTTGTAGGAGAATCTCGTGTTCATGTGCTTGATGTATTGTATGTGTGTGTATCTAATTATAGTTGGTATTAATGGTCATTTAGGTGTTCCTAGAGAGGGTGTAGGGGCGGTCTCCCTTTTTCTTACTTAAGTGAGTCATAGGATAACTACTGGTGAGGGAATTGCATTCTATAAAGTCTCTATGATAAAGATAAGAAACTTAACTGTAACAGTGACATACTTCCCTTTAAGATTTCCTAAAAATGTGATAAATTGATTATGTCATTTCTTATGTGTTTCTAAGGTGTTAAATGTTATTCTTATGATTATAATATGACGTTTCAATAAAAAAGAGCATTTATTAAATAAATTTCCGTTTTCATAATTTTATTCATTAAACCATACTTGATACAAGTGTTTGTACTAATTCCATACGTTTTGTTATATCTAAAGGTGTATTTGAAAGTTGAGAAGGATTGTGAAGCAAAGCTTAAATTCTAGAGTCATTCAAACAAATATGAAGTATGTCCTTAATTGACTCGAGGGAATATATATTTCTTTTATTTCAATGTATTGTAATAGACTAAGTATTTCTATAATATTATTGTTTGGGCCGTGTCCCAAGTATTCTTGAGTCTAAGAATTACATATCTTGAGACTTAGCGTTTCTATGATTTTAATATGAAAAGTTGTTTCAAGATATTCGTGTGAAAAGTTTTAATTCCGCACTACTTTTCATATGTTTAAATGCGATGAACGACACAGAAGGTCTTGTACAACATCTCCGAGAGATCAAGTAAGTTGGTTGCATTCTGAGAATGCCATATCTTCTAGGGTGTAGTTTCGGGATGTGACAATGGCTACTGTGCTTTGCCAGATTTTGGTCATTATGGAAGGGTCCTCCTCAAGGACGCTTAAGATGGTCCTTGCGGGGGTCGTATCTTAACATTTCAACCCTAAATGTATTCTAATACATGTTTAACACCTTCCTACTAAATTTCATTTAATTATGCCTCCTAAAAAACAAAGAAACAATGCAAGGCACACTAATCTCTATTTTACAATTCACCGTACGTCATCGACGTTCCATGACGTTTTGACTCTAAAATTTCATAAATGATTTATATACATTATATTAGGCCTTAAAAAGTGTTACTAGTCTTTTTACAAAATGTGAGGCTCTAGAACAGGTCTTAGACTTTTGTATTTTTACACAACCCCTTTAAATGTAATCAAACGATGCACAAACCAAATTAGCAGTAGACCCATATTACATAATATCTTGTAACACTCGGATTTCTCGGTTTAACTAAACAGGCAACCACAACCCTCAAATTTTGAATTTAATTCTGAAAACAAGAATATGGGATTCCATCAATTAGAAGAATATGTTCATGCTCATCGAATTAAAATTTGAAATATAACAAATTGATGAAATCGGAGAGGCGCAACACATTTCATCATGAAAAAATCTATTGCAAAAGAGTACAAATAGCAAAAATAAATGTGATATTTGGGAAAAAAATTTACTCATTAGTTAACCAATCTATACCTTTCAATATTTTCTAGAATTTTCTTGCACAACCAACACACCATTATTTTTAATTAAACAAAAAGCTATCAAACATTATTTTACCTCTGATGAAGTACCTTATTTATTGTCATAGCATGAAATCATTACTTAATATTGATTTGGGGGGTAGAGATGAGACATCACATGACCCCTTTGTGTTTCTAGTAGTTGAACCGATATGAATTGGGAAACAGTTATCCCAGTTATCAATGAGACGCTCTTTTATCTCATTTAACACCTTGTTGTAAATTTCAATTTTGTTGAGAATTAATAAGAGAATCTCTGCTATTTGTCCACCCTCGTTCACATTAGGCTTCATACTCTTATGAGGGGGGATGTACATGTCTTCATGATAATCCGGTGCTTCAAATTCCACGATTTTCTTGGTTACTAGTTCTAGTTGATTCAACAATGTGGCCAAAATTTGATTCTTCTCGACCTTTTTGTTGGGTATGGCCAGATTATCAAGGAGTTGAGCTGCTATTGCAAAGGGTAGTCATGAGAGACCTCATAGAAATATTTGGTCATTCATTTTTTTATTGTACGGGCAAAACTTTTGTAGAAGAAGTCCGATAGCAGGTTTTGTGATATTCCATGAGTTCGGCACTCAAAGAAAATTTTTCTATAATTTTATCCATAGCTCAAGTATTGTCGCTCTCCAATTGTCTAAAACATAGACTGTTATTCAAACGAGACATAATTTTCTGGAAAAAGGAGTCCATTTGATCAACATTACTACCATACATGCTCTAATTTTCTATTATAATCTGCAAAAAAAAAAACTAAAAATTAGGTTAGTAATCTACCACTAACTAGAACTAAATTTTTACTTAAATAAAAATTCTCAAATAATACCACTACTTGTTAGCAGAGCTATTTAGATCAACTTCAACAATGACACTTCATCCAATTGTGAGTGTCGATGATCATTAGTAAATATATGACTGTCACAATCCAAGAGCATTCCTAGTCATAACACGACGTACATGGTCTTTTGGAGGTCTCATACAAGCCCATAGCATTCATTCAGCAGATTGTTATAAAATAGTGCAAAATGTTTTTAAAAAACTTTTTAAGAATATAACATAAGACTAAGAAGTAACCTCATTTAAAAAACATTAATACAAAGTTAGGATACTAAACGCCGGTATGACTGGATATCTTATCCGTCTCTCCAGGAAAATGGATATCTCCAGAAAAGATTTTCAGTTCAATTCGTTTTATTTTCTCTCCACCCGGACCAACCCACCGACTCGGCTTCTTAGATTTAAGGTGATCTCATTTTTCCATAGACACAACTTCAATATAGTAGGGATAGGGCCCTTACAATGCAAAAAGAACATTACTAGTCTATTACATGAACTTAAAGGAACTCTTAACCGGAAGGTCCTTGAAACATTATTGACACACCCGAACTTGAATCATAATCCAAGCACTAAGTATAATTGTCATGCAAAAACATTCATCAAAAAGGACATTTATTTGGAAACTACGCATCATGTAATTTTAGAGAAATTTCATAAGCATTTCATACAATAAGCACAATATAGTTCACATACATCATAATATTCATTGATACCATTCACAACAACACATAAAGCCATTTATCACATTTAATACACAATTAATATCTCCAATACATTACCTTTCCTTTTTAATTTAACTCTTAACTCACTTAAACCTTATGTAATTCTTTATGCATTGTATGAATAGTGTATCATTCAATCTTTCATACCAAAGTATCCCCGTAAGGTTACCAAAGGTGACCTTTCATATAACCTTAATTAAGACATAAACACATCATAAACATAAACTTCACATAAGATCCTTCATCTAAGACAACCGCCAAGTCACATTAGTGCAATGTGCAATTAACATTCCATAATAGCACTCACACCAAGTATTTCTAGGAAGACACCCTAGACTAGGAACATCATATTCAACAAGTCACAACATGTTCACTTATCATTAGACATAAGAACCACATACTTCATTAAGGGTCACATAAGAAGTCATTCATTCATTAGATCTTAGTAATAACCCATTTAGTTAATATCATAGTTAAACAACCCTCAAAACCCCTTCACAGTCTTTAGTTGTTTAATGTACACATAGAGTCTCATATATCCACATATACTAAGCAAACCCATTAAGAAGCCATAAGTGTGATTCACATGCATAATCATAATTCATGTATTGACATAAGTAAAGTCAACGATAACATGCATTAACGATACATTTCCATAACTGACACATACCATGTGAGCAGCATGCAATCCGGTGTTCTACATCCACACCAAAAAGAGGGGAAACTACTTGCCAAAGTAGCACCTACATGCATAATAGTTATCTAAGTGGGTCCACTAAGTTAAGACCTACTAGGGGAAGTAGTTATGAAAATGGAGATTGCTACTAGAAACTCGGACATGATAACATAGAAGGCATTTTTATGAGACAACATATATCATTCGGGACACATACTTTCTAGACATAGAAGGAACCCATGTGGGAAGCCAGATTTTCTAAACGTAAAAGCCTCTGTCGCATTTTTATGTCCACTCGGTTCTAATCTCAAACTCCCTTTTGAAAATATCTTTTAGCCTTTACATAACATAGGTTCTAGGGAATTAATCCCTCAGATATCATATAGCTTAAGGGTTGCTAAGAGGAGAATTACCTTTAATATAGAACATGCATTATCTGATAATGCCCTTTCACATAATTTTATAATATAATCTAGTTTATAGTACAATGGAAGAAACCTTTCAAGAGACTCACATTCACTAGATTACCATAAACCATATTCATTCATACAGTCATGTGAGAGTAAATATGTGAGAAATTCATTCACATCAACACCTTTACACCACACATATTCATACCATGATGATGATATCTTTTCATGCATAAGAAGATGTAAAGGTTCATATGAAATCATCCTTTCAAATTAGACCATAAAAATATCATTTACATAATTATGCATGGGGAGTGTGTGTGTACATATTGGTCATCATAATGGCATAATAGCAACAATATTTTCATTAATGGATCTTACCTTTAAAGGATCCCAACACATTAACAATATTACCAACTCATGAACAATTCACATATAAAGATTTTAGGGATTATAAACCACACACCCACACTTCATCATAGGAGACATTATAACATTCAACACTGAATAGTAAACTCCTAACATGTATAAGATCACACATTCATATAGGGGTCACATAGGTAGGGGTCATTGCACAATATTATATAACATATCAAATCATATAGACAGTACCTTATCCTAACATTCTTATTAACCTTATACTTCACATTATCAATACACATTACCTTATCCTAACATTCTTATTCACCTTATACTTCACATTATCAATACACATTGATCATGATGCTAACATTGAGGAATACATACATAAACTTCATGGCACTCCTTCATACTAATTTTCATCAAAATAATAATTAACCTTACATCTATTTCTCTTAAGTCCACGATTATAATATGTATAGATAGACAAGAACTAAACACCTCCGCCATAAGAGGATCAAATCATACAACATGTATTCCAATACTATAGAAAGAAGTTAGGTCAACTTACCAATTCTCCAAGACATTATAAACATAGATCAATTGTCACCAATTTCTAATCAATAGGTAAAGATAGCAATAGAATTTAGTAATAGATCATAGTTTAAGCTTAATTTCATTAGCATCCAATCAAAATCAAAAAACTCACTTTATAGGCTAAATTGAAAATTAAGGGAGATCATAGTTCTTCAAAGAATTTCATTGAAAACTCACTTAAAACCTTGATTAAACAGTAATTCAACATTACAAACTATAAAAACAATTTGACAATGAACCCACGTTTAGATTGAAAATTTAGAAATTTTATCGTAGAAACGCTTTGGAAAATCATTGATATAACTCCTTGGATGAAAGTTTGTCCAAGGATAATGATTTACCATAACTTATCGATTCAATACCCATCAAAATTTAAGAAGAAATCAGCGAAAACCCTATATACTAGCTTGATGTTGCTCTTGTCCTCCAATGGAGTTTTTAGTGAATCTATTTTGGCAGGGAAGGGTTTTGATTTTGAAGAATTAATTCTTATTTGGGATTTATTTTTTTAATCGTCTTAAAATACTATAAAGTAGGCACAATATTCGGTCCACCATTTAATTAGAACAAGGGGTGAATTTTTACCGAGACATAGACATTGTGTAGGTGGACATTGTCGGCCACTATTGACGGACCATTAATTGGTTGATGGTCCCGTCCTGGTCATCCGTCAATGTTGAATGAGACACCTCAATTTTTGGTATAATCTCCTACGACTAATTCTGGATCCACGCTCCCTTTCTACTGACCGTTAATCAATTGATGGGGCGTTAATTTGTGTCTTTAGTGAAGGTTGTCTCACAGCTTTTGGCCACCATTTAGGTCCCCCTTAAGGATTCTTAGGGTGGTCCTTCGTTAGTTGTACACGGAAATTTTTACACTTTACGCGATTATCTAGATACTAGGGTCACCACCAACCATTTTTGACTAGAAAGGACACTTCAAGGCAAGTCAAACATACTAGGACACACTAGCACACAAAAGACTAGTTTCCAGATGCTTTGGCCGTCCTTTAATGCTTGATGTTGAATCTCATAAACAAACTATTCAAATTTGTTTCTCACCTTCTTATAAAGTTATTAACTCATATCACACATGTGAGGCCGTGGTTCATTGTATTTCATTTAGATGGTCCTTACAATATCCCCCACTTGGGAACATTCTTCCTCGAATGACAGTTAAAACACTTGCAATGAATCAATGACTCAACTAGAAGCTCACAACACAAAAAATTAATACAACATAATAGTCAATGAACAAAACTTACAAGGAAAAAAAACTTCATATCATTATGCACTCCATGCAACATAAGCAAGTAGAAACGCCATCCACCAACTCATAATGCATCAAACACATAAATATTTCTCATATTCATAAGAGGAACTACCTTCTCCTAATCATGACATGATCATTAACCTTTTTATCTCATCATATTGTCCAATATGCAAATAAAATTCAAATCACACATAGGCATGATTAACATTATCACTTGAGGCAAATAAGAAACTTATAGCCAAAATGCACATAAGTCATGAGTAGAGTATATCAAAAATAAACTTATCATTCAGACATCATACTATCAAGGACGTACATGACATTACCATGTTTGGTTATGTTCAAGAAGGGACTACCTTATCCTTACCAAACTGACTGTAACACCCCATATTCTACGTGTTTTAGTTCTATGTATATGCCGCGTAAAATTTTCCTTGTTGTATAGTTATAGTCTCGGTTTCTTATGCGACTTGTGACAGTAGAATATGTTAAAGTTGTAATAACCCATGCCTTCCAACACATATACGAATAACTGAACTCAAAAACAATTAAAACTCCGGACAGTAAAAGGTGGTATTTAATGTAAAAGTCAAAGTGATCAAGTATGTATTAGTGCTACTGTCTTATAAAGAAACTAAGATGGGAAGATGGTGTAAACTAATTGAGGTTCTTGATTGAATAAACTATTCTAGTAAGTGACAATTAGGTGATGCACCTACTTACGATTAGTGGACTACATTTTAAGTGAAAGAGGGAAAGTAGATGTTGCACCTACTTAGAATTAGTAAACTGAATTTTATGTTAAAAAAGAAAGTAGGTGATGCACCTACTTAGAATAAGTCGATTGAATTTAAGTGAAAAGAGCAAGTACCTGATGCAACTACTTAAAAACATGTGGCAGAAGCTAAGGAGGTTATGGACTTGCTTTCTTAAAGGTAAAGAACCATATTATTTCTCCAATTTCTGAAGTGAAAACGCCCAAAAGAGACCTTAAACCAGTCAAGCTTATTACATCTCCTTCATCACTTATTTTCCAGAAAATTTCTTCCAAGGAAAGCCATAGAAGCTCCAAAGTGTTCGGGCCTACAACTTCACCACCATAATATGAAGGAAACAGGTATTTTTAAAGTACAAGTTGGTAGAGCATCTAATCTTAAGGAGTTCAAGTGAACAATATGAATTAAAATGAAGGTAAGGGGAAGAGTACAACCTATCACCTGAACCATGAAGAATCGAACTCTTACCTATTAAGGGTTCTTTGCAGCAGGATAAATAATTTTAATGGAAGATGGTTGACTAAATGTAATATCTATTGTTGTACAGCAAGGTATGTAAGGCTATTGTATTTTTTATTTTTTTACATGAATTCATTACTTGTATTACAAATTGTAGTCTTTCTAAGAGCCGTTGGAAGTGACATATTTGTAATTGCTCTTTCAAATCCCTAGAGCATTAAACTGAGCACTCTCATATGAGTTGTTAATAGATGTACGTCCTTACTAGCAAGTATGAGCATGACAAGATTTAATCTTGTTTCATCATTAAAGTATCCTTGGCACATATTTCCCTTATATAAACCAAAATGATCCTAGATTACACATGCTACATATGTTTATATGTTGGATATATAATCTACCCCACATCATGCCAAATTACTTCAATTATCTATATGTATGTCATCTTGTCACATGTTCATATGTTCTCTTTATTGTTTATTATTCCCGTTGAGTTAGACTATAATGTTAGATCACAATATGTCTACTTACTCTATTATACATTTTATATTTACATACTTTGAATATGTATTTGTCCTTAAGTTGAATATTTCCACATTCTTCCTTGGTTCAACATTGATATATATCTTTTCTTTGATATTGGTGTCCATCATATAGAGTTAAATCTCTTGGCTGAATGTTAAATGTCTTAACTTGATATGTGCTTCAATTTGAGATGTCAAAATGCTTAGTGAGTCATAGAATTTCCTAAGTATTATGTTGTTATCACATTTGCTTCACATGTAATTGTCATTATAATAAGTCCATATTCATCTGTCTTGTACTACTGGTCCATTGTTCAAATTCTCAACAATGATTATGACCATAAAAATAGCAATCTCAAAAGAGTTATGACTATCAAAATAACACTCTGAAAAAAGATATGAAGATCAAACAAAAATCTCAAATGTTAAAGAATCTAAGTGAAGTTATGTGATAATGATGGGTAGCATCCCGGGGGAAAATGCCTAGCACGAGTCGATCTCAATTGGCATGATAGGATGGCAGCTCAGTCGTGAAAGCCTAGTATGGGTTAATCCCTATTGGTATGGAAGGTTGTCCGCTCAGAGGCGAAAGCCTAGCATGGGACGATCCCAATTTGTGGAATTACTAGAACAACATCCCAAGGGTCATGTTACAACCCGAAATTTACTATGCTAAGAAATTCTTAACGTACCTAGAATGCCTAGATTACACTGGGTTCACACGGATTGATACGCGTGGAAGCAAACCTCTTAATCTATGAATCAGTCAAGCAAACCAGTTTAGTGAGTTAGTTGAGCCAGGCAAGGTTGGGTCCAGCCATGTAGGGCACCCGAATATTAAGATTCACCTAGATGAGTCTTAAACGGACTTGAAAGGGTAGTATTATAAATACCCTAAATAATTTATTAATTGATTATTTAATATAAAGAGTGGACAACTCAGGTAGGGTTAACCCGAATTGACTCATTCCGCGAGTAAGGCTTCACCCGGGTTCGATCCTTGGTGGAAGTAATTATTAAACTGAATAAATTTGTATTTAATGATTGAGTTTAATTAATTAGAATTTTAATTTATGATTTAAGTATGGGAAAATCAGAGTTTAAATAAAAAATTAATAATAAAATAAATAAGTAACAGAGTCCTAGTTTGACTAAGTCTAAAACTAAAACTTCTACTCCTAAACTTACTCTCATCTCTCTCCACTCTCATTCTCACGTCTATCACTCTCATCCTCACGTCCATCATCAGAAAAAAGGAAAAAAAAATCAAAGTTCATCACTTGAAGAACTTGCACACAAAATCTCAAAAGAAAAACTAAACTAAAAATGAAAAATGAAAGAATTTTTCAAACGGTTGGCGCGTTAGTTTTGTTGGAGAAGCATTTGTTTTTCATGTGAATTGGAAGCACTTGATATAAGATTTTAAAGGTGTTAAACAACGAAAAAGTTTATCGGTATTCTTCCTCATGGTACCTTTCACAAAAGACCCCCAAGCTTCAGTCGAAATCTAATTTGAAAACTAAGAATGTTCCACTTTGCATGTCCCTATCACTAGCTACCATCGATTGTTGTAGATTTGGTATGTTTGTTTGTAGAAATTAGGGATATAATGTGTTGTCATGATGATTATGTTCATGTATGTATATTCGGATTTATGTGATGATGAAGATGTGTGCAATGTGTGTAGCCGTGTTCCTGGGCATGTTTTGGAGCATGAAAATTGCATGTTAAAGACTTGTGTTCTTTGTATAAGATTACTTGGAAAATATTCACATAATAATGTATGAAATTTTATGAGAATTACCTAACATTTTAACGTACAAATTATGAAAAAATGGACTAAAAATGTGACCAAGTATCTAGAAAATATTGAAATTTTTTCACGGCTATACAACAAATGAGATGATGAAATTTTAATTTTTTTTTTAAGATATGAGGTCATTAGGAATTGAACCCAAAACCTCACCATATGCAAGCTATTAAAAATTCAATTATAAAAATAAGGTAAGGGGTATTCGAAATGGGGTAAGTCTCATGTGAAGAGATAGGAGAAAAATGAATGAAAAATAAAATGAGCGGTGTGCAAATCTATCCCACAACCTCTCGGATAGGTGAGTAAATTACGAGAAAAAATAAAGGAAAATAAAATGCGGTTGTGGGGGATCGATCAACATTCTCTCGGCCTAAAACAGAAAAGTCAAGGAAAGAAAAGTAAGAAAACAAATATAGGCGTTCGGATTCGAACATGGGTCCCCAAGCTGAAATTTTAAATCAAAAGTTAATATAAGACTAAGTCTTGATCAAGGTAATTGAAATAGAGTTCCCTTGCCCAATTTCGTATTGATGCATAAGTCTTACGTGAACAAATACTCAATGAAAGCTTCCTATGAGAATCGAAATCGAGACCTATGCATACCTACACGATGCATAAGTCTTCTACCATATAATCATGGGTAAGTATTAATCACTTAGATGAATTATGAACGAAGACTCATGGCTTGTACGTATGGATTCATAAGTTCATCGTACGTTTAAAAATAAGTGAACCAAAGATGTATGTGATGAAATGATGTGACCCCGGAGGGTTAAGTAAGAGTGTGAAACACACTAAAAGGCCAAGTGCATTGGCATAAGATTAAATGAACATTAACGTGATAAGATGAGTAATTATGAAGAGCTAATATGCTAAAGGTAATGAAAATAGTGACAACATGATAAGAGGCTATGATGAATGGTGAGGCAAGTCCCAACCAAGCCTTGGAAAATATTACCAAATGTACTCACATATGAATTCATAGTTAAGCAAGTGTTAATAATGAATTCACAGTGTTAAGAATGAATCATAGTTAATAAGCAAAGCAAGAGTTACTACATGAGTTACTACATGACAATAGGCTAGTTCAAGTGAGAAAAGCTGCATCTAAGCCTAAAAATCAATGTTACTAAATGAAATTTCTAAGAGAGTATATTTATGCTAAACTATGAATAATCAAAGAAAGAGTGGCTACATGAGGATAGGCTAGTACAACTGACAAAAGTTGTATCTACGCCTAGAATCAATGTCCCTCTATGTAAAATCCAAGAGAGCATATGTATATTATACGATGAGGAAAGAATTAAAGGTGAGTAAAGATGAAATAAAAAGATGTTAAATAATAACAAGGTGGCACCACAATATAAGGCTACTGCAACTGAGACAATTTGTAGCTACGCCAATATAATGTCACTAAAAGTACTCACATAAGAGAGTGTTGAATATTAAGATACAAGTCTCAATCACACTATATATGTAAGTGTGAGGACAATTAACACTTAATACGTAAAGAAGAGATGAAAATCATATAATGAGCTATGACTACCTCATGGTAGAAGCAAGCTTCGATGATGTATGACTTGAATGTAAATAGGAACTTTAAACAAAGCACTGATAGGATAACTATGAGTGGTGATGCCTTCTTTCAGGAAGGAGAGAGGTTCACGTAATTCTCATGAGCTGAGACCCTCCACAAAGGTGGGTATGGGTCTCCCTAAATCTCCTAGTCTTTGAACTATGCTGCAAGCATAGGGAACTAGCCAGTGGTTTTCCACCTAAGCGAGCTAGGGATGTTTTGGTTTCACCTTGGCAAGTGACTCCACCTCTTTTTGGTATGGGGAATACACCAGATTTCATGATGGTCAATAATCTATGTAGGTTAAGTTGAAGTTCCTCAAAGTATGAAAGATATTGAAACGAATTATACTTAAGATGTATGTGCAAGACAATCAGGAGGAGAAATCATATTCAGGTTATGACATTAGGTCATTCTTGGTCATTACACTTCATGATCCCGATGAGAGTATTAAACTTCATCCTAGGTATAGCTTGTTATTATATAAGCCTACGAATGAATTAAATGAATAATATGACGTACGTATGAATGAAAGAAGCAGACTCTGTGTTTGCTAAAGAAGGCTCCCAAGTTAAGGTCCCATATGTTGAGCCCTTGTTTAGGGAGTCCAAATGTTAATCTGTGATTCCAAGGTCTCATGGTATATAAACGAATGATATGTAATATATGTATATGTTGTATGAAATATGTTATGTGCTGGGTGCAATATGAGAAAATTATGATGCATTTTACTTTCACAGCATGACTTTCCTAATCTAATTCGCCAAGTCCAACTAACTTGGTTTTCCATAATTCATGTCGTTAGGATAGAGATCTTCTTAATCATGCATGTCGTTGGTGTGTATTTGCATACACCCATACTTTGTACAAGTGTTTACTAATCCCATTCATTATACTATTTTAGGTGCAGGTTTAGGAGGGTGTTGAAGACGTTCATTATAGCTGTTCGGATATCAGAGCTTTTCATCTGTATCCTCAGCAGGCTACGAAGGTTTAGCCTCAGACCGGGCACCCGTGCATTCAAAATGGCATCCACATCAGCCCCCTGACACGCCGCTGCATCCTGGAGAGTCGTCAAATCAATAGTGGGGACTGGCCGGGCGAGAACTCTCAACTCAAAAGCATTGAGACACTGGTGAACCGCCAAAATCTGTAGCTCATTCTGCTAGGCAATCTTCTTCTCAATCTGATCCTCAACCTCAGAAATGGACTTCTACAACCAAGGCTGGATATGATGTAGCAATGTGGCCATATGGGCCTCAAGCATCTTGACCCTAGCAATCGGGACACTTGCTGCTAATGGTGTAGATCGGGAGAAACTCGGTGCTCCACTAGTGCTTGGGGCAGACTCAACCGGGGTGGTGTCCATAGGCTCTGAAGCAACATGATCACTCCCTTGGGATTTCTCTATTGAATCTTCAAAGTTCTTACGCAACAGCTGCACATCCACTTGGGGCCCCCTATTTGGTTCCGCCTCATTGGCCTCATCCCTGATGAGACCGATGTCCAGTGTCCCAGTAGGTGTCAAGAGGACATTAATGTGCATGATGGGCATTCCATACACCTATCTAGACTAAGTCAAACCCCCAAATTCACCCTAGTCAGTGTTAACTTCATTAATTCATTTTGCTTTCAAGAACAATTACCTTAACAAACATAGACCACATGAGCAAAATGTGGAATCCAATGTCATGAAACCTACACCAAAAGAAGGTGGACTACATGCAAAGTTAGTATACAAATATGAACATAGCATTCTAGGTTAATCCACAAGCTAGTATTTCTATTGGCGAAACATAGTTCAAGAACCAGGAGACATACTTGAGACCTACTTTCTGCACAATTGCATTCTAATATCTATCTCATGAGAATCATTGTGAACCCACCTTCCCACATTGGAAAGAGACATCTCTCATATCTAGTTCACAAGGGTCTAAGATAAAGTCCCTTTTTGAAATGTCGATAAGCCTTTATTAATTATTATAGCGTAGTATAGGACATAGAAGACTAACCCCTTGTATGTAATTACATTAACTCATTGGTAATTCCATGAGAACTTCCTTTCAATAAAACCCTCATATGTGAGATTAACACATTGTCATCATCGCGTCATAGTAAGGCATATAAGTGATTCAAATCAACCTTATATCATTACACCTTAGTCGTAATCTCACTGTCCATGTAATCAATACATTTCAAGAACATTCATCATACCATTACCTATTCAATATAATCTCAATAAATACATCCATTCATCTTCATTATCAAGTCCAAGACATCACCATTGAAATAAGGATTCAAGATCATAGGTATTACCAATTTACCTTCACAAGCCTCCTTCCATGGTCATACCATTAAAAAAATATAAAATATTATACTTAACAACATCTTATAATAGTAGTTAACACAATAACTAAGTAAATTTCATCATTACTATTCAATTCAACATCAATCATAACCTACGGCTAGGGAAATAGGGTCAATTCATGATCTCTTTTATAAAACTAGGTATAACATGAAGAACTACCTTACTTCACCAATAATCCATCATATTATATCCACAATAATCAAAATAAACCAAGAACAATACATTTTGAAAGATCAATTTTATATTAGGAATGAAACCCATGTTGTTATCAACTTTTGGAAATCAATTTGAAAGAAACCTTTGTGGAAAGGAGTCCCAAAGGTGATGAGTTACCATAGCTTAGATATCAATGATGATTGATAAAGATAAAATTTAATCTTGTAACCCTTCTGACCTTTAATCGATCTTCAATCGAGTCTTGGGGAATAGAGAGCAAAAAGTAGAAAGAAGAAAGAGGATTTAGTTTGTGGGAATTGAAGTGAGTTGTGTTAGTTTTAATTAGATTTTTGTCTTTATACAGTCCCTTAATTAACCTAATTAGATTTCCCCCAACCCTTAATTAATAACCTAATAAACTAAATTAAATGACCTCATCATAAATGGGACAGCAAAACCAGATTTGACCTACGAGACCTCGACAAACGGTCCGTAGGTTAATCGACGCCTGCTCATGCTCACCATACTACACATCCTTCGATAAGTTCAAAGACTTATTTTTTTGGATATTTTGAAAAATTACTATGTTTTGAACGACGGAGCCATAGAAACCCCGTCAACCAAGCAATGCCCCGTCGTTTGGCTCGTTAATACACACTGTCATATAACAACTTTTGTCATTTTGGAAGGGTCTTCCTCAAGGACCCTTAGAATGGTCCTTGGGAAGTCGTATCCTGAATTTTCAACCCTAAACATATTCTAATACATGTTTAACACCTTCCTACAAAATTCCATTGAATTTCGACTTATAAAACCCCATGAAAGATGCCAAGACATATGAACCTCTATTTCATAATTAACCAGACGTCATGGACGTTCCTTGACATTTTGACTGTAAACTTCCTAAATGATTATATACTTTATTTTATGCCTTAAAAAGTATTACTAGTTTTTGTTCAATATGTGAGGCTCTAGATTAGGTCTTAGAGTTAGTGTTGTATTATCCCCTCCCCCCCCCCCTAGGAACATTTGTCTACGAATGACATATATTCAACATAAGAATATGACATTTACACATAGCAACTCAAATCATAATTTACTATATATATCATCAGCATGAGCTCAACATGATCGTCAAGTCACTTATGCAAAAACTTTTTACAACACATTAACATTCTCAATACCCTTTCATGAAGGGAACAATACACAAAACACGTTCAAGTGCAATTTCAAGCCAAAGAGCATTTTTACATGAAAACTCATTTTAACAAAAACCTTTTACCTCAATCATGCATATATTTCTAAACAAGACAAACAAAAATTAATTAATTATTTTGATTATTATTATGAATAATTGACCGTAGTTAGGAAAAATATGAGGATAACAGGACTCCATGTCGGCCTAGGCCTCCCATATTGCTCCTCCACTAGGTAGTTTCTCCATAACGCCTTTATCGAGGCCACCTCCATCTTCTTCAACTTCTTAACTTGTTTATCAAGGATCTCCACCGGAACCTCTTCATGGTAAAGACTCTCATCCACATCTAACCCTTGAATAGAAATAATGGATACGAGATAAGCAATACACTTCTTTAGCATGGAAACATGAAACACCGGATGAACCGAAGACCGTTCACTAGGTAGTCTCAATTCATATGAAACCTTTCCAACCCTTTGCATAACCTCATAGGGACCCACATACCGGGGACTAAACTTCCCCTTTCTTCCGAACCTCATCACACCCTTCATAGGTGAGCTCTTCAAATACACCATATCACCTACTTCAAATTCAACATCTCTTCTCCTATTGTCGGAATATGGATTTTGCTTACTCTAGGCTGATTTCAATCTCCCCCTTATGACATGAACCTTCTCCAAAGATTTATAGATAATCTCGGGACCAAGGAGTGTAGACTCAAAAACCTCAAACCGCCCAACCGGAGACCTACATTTCCTAACATGTAGTGCCTTAAATGGAGCCATGGAAATACTCTAATGTTAGCTATTATTATAGGAGAACTCAATCAACAACAGGTGATTGTCCCAGTTACCTGTAAAGTCTATCAGAAAAGCTCTTAACATATCCATAAGGGTTTGAATAGTATGCTCTACTTTACCATCCATTTTGGGATGAAAAGCGGTGCTAAGATTCACTCTAGTACCCAACCCTTTTTGAAAATACCTCCAAAAATGAGAAGTGAATTGGGAACCATTATCTTATATAATGGACAAAGGGATCCCAAGAAGACTCACATTCTCATAATTGTAGATCCTTGCATAATACTCTACCGTATAACAGACCTAAAAGGAATACAATGAGCGGATTTTTTCATTCTACCCACTACCACAAAAATTGAGTCATTTTGCCTTCGGGTTAGAGGCAACCCAACAACAAAGTCCATATTAATTTCTTCCCACTACCATTTGGGATCACGAATTCTTGAATAAGACCACTAGGCTTTTGAAGCTTGTCTTTCACTTGTTGGCAATTTGGACACTTGGATAAAAACTGTGCTATGTCCCTTTTCAAGCCATTCCACAAAGATACCTCTCAAAGATCACGATACATTTTGTTGGAACCCAGATGGATGAAATATCGGGAACCATGAGCTTCTTCTAACACCTTATTCCTTAAATAATTAACATTTGATACACGTAATCTATTTTGGTACCTTAGAACACCATCCCACCTTAGGAGAATGACTCATTCAACTTAGTAAGTACTGGTTACTTCAAATTCATCAATAGTGGATCATGATATTTTTTAGACTTCACCTCAACCAGTAAGGAAGACTCGGATATGTTACACAAAACAACCATTCGAGGAATCTTACAACCGAACAACTAATTTAGCAAACCTATGAACATCTTTCACTAGGTCTTTCTTCCTTTCTTCTACATGAGACACACTACACATGGTCATACCGACTCCAAGCATATGCAACTACATTGGCCTTGTCGGTGTGGTACAAAACACTCATGTCGCAATCTTTTAACAATTCCAACCTTCTTTTGACGAGGATTGAAATTCTTTTAGGTAAACACATATTGAAGACTGTTATGGTGTGTATATACATCCATATGAACACCTTACAACTAGTGCCTCCATATTTTCAAAGCAATCACTACGGCTGCCAATTTTAGATCATGAGTTGGATAATCCTTCTCGTTCACCTTGAGTTGTCTAGAGGAGTAGGCTGTTACTTTCACATGTAATATTATAAAAAAACCCCAAAACCACTCTAGGTGCATCACATTATACCACAAAAACCTAGGTACCATCTGATAAAGTCAAAACCAAAGCGAAGGTAAGCCTATGTTTAAAAATTTGGAAGCTTCTTTCACATGCCTCGGACCAGTCAAATTTCACACTCTATTGGGTCAAGGTAGTCAAAAGCAAAGCAATGGACGCAAATCCATCCACAAAACTCCTATACAGTACACCATTTTCGGCCTACAGCAACACCACGTAAGTGTAGCCTAAACTAGCAAAAAGTGTTCCCTTTGATAAAAGGCTACACTTTTGAACATTCAGCAACACTTTTTAGGGGCTGCCCAAAACAAGCGTAACCTTTGACATTAGGCAACACTTTTTAAATGTTGCCATCTTTGGCTACACTTATAATGCGTAGCAAAATAGGTATAAGGGCACGCTTTGAAGACGTGCATTAGCAAAACCTATTTTTTGTTAGACTACACTCAAAAGAGTTGCCTTTTAAGATTTATTGGTCACACTTAAAAAGTGTTGCCTTTTATTGGTCATATATTGCAACACTTTCAAAGTGTAACTTTTTATCTACCTAGAGCAACACTTAAAAAGTGTAAATTCAGCATTTATAAGCCTACATGTAGCACAAATATATATAATATATTTACATACATACAAGTGAATTAAAACACAAAATGAACTAATTAATCATTAAATTGAAGCTATATATTTCAAATAAACTTCGAGAAATATTTCATGTACAACCAAAAGATAGTATGTGTTGTGTACATACCAATACTTATACATCAATATTCTAAATGTGTACACAATAAATCAAATATGTATTTAAACTGTTACAATAGTTCAAAAACTCTTCATCATCCACTTCACAATTTGATCACCTCCATTTCCCTACACAAATAAGATATTTGCAGTTATATAGAAGAGGTAAGAAGTTCAGATTGCAACAATATAGAAAGGCAAGAAATCCAGCAGTTACAGAAAATTAGATTGCATCTTTTGATGTACAAAGTAGATGCCTACTTGTATTTTGATGTTCAAAGTAGATGATCTTCCCTTAGGTGTCTAGAATTCCGAATGAGTTCAACAACAATGAATAATTGCATTAGGGTTCAAACTTCATTAGAAACAATATAAAATATTTGGTGTTATACAATAACCATGATGCACGCAAACTAACACGAACACTAAATAAAAAAGGAATTAATGAGGAGACACAAACAATTAGATTTTCCTAATAATTATTTGTTTATTTGTTTGTAGATATGGAAGCATGCCTCATACTAGGATGTCAAATGTTATGGTTATAACATGGATATTCTATATAATAAGAAAGAAAATAGACTTTACTGAAAGAAATATTTATATATAGAAGCAGCAGTTACAGAAAACATTAACAACAAATCTGCAGATTGCAGATTCCGTACCATGCCAATGTTCGATACAAATGCCAAAATAACAGTGAAACAAAAGAAGCAAGACCTTAGCTCAATTTAAACCAAATACATTAACAACAACTAAAGAGAGACAAGTCCAGATTGTAGATTACAGCAGCACCAAAAATTAAAGAAAATTAGATTAGTGTCCTTGTGTAGTTAATATGTTCCACACGATCAAACAAGGAAACTAAATCTGACATAGAAAAACTACACTTCAACCATACAAAACAAGCAAGATGAATAGTGGTCAAGAGAAACAAAACGTTAGCTCAATTCAAACCAAAGCCACTAACAATAAATTACCAATGATGAAATAGCAAAAACAATATATAAGTCAATAAGCAAGATCAAAGATCTGTTATACATGCCCAGTGCAAATACTTTTTTGAGTTCTTAGGAAAATCAGAATTGATAACAACGTTAACTGCTTGAATATCTATTCCTCTAGTAAACAAATCCATCAAGAAAGAACACAAAATTACGAAATTTAACAATTAATCAATTTGAAATTTCAGCTGTAACGGAAAGCGTGACGGACCGTCGTAGCCATGACGGTCCGTCCTTCATGTTCGTCATGAAGATCAGAGAAGTAGCAGAAGAAACTTGCAAGTATGGGACGACGGAGTCCACGACGACCCGTCATGACCACGACGGCCCGTCATGACCACGACGGCTCGTCATGACCACGGCCCGTCATGACCACGACGACCTCTCAAGACTACGACGGCCCGTCGCGATGTCCACGGCGGCCCGTCGCAACGTCCACGACGACTCGTCGTGACCACGACATCCCATCGCGAGGTCCGTCGTCCCAGCCGCGTTTTGACAAATTTCCAGCAAATAGAGTTACTATCTATACTTATGGCCAAAACGACTGAATTAGCTAAAGTTACTATCTATACTTGAAAATGCACTAGACAAACCAAGCTTAATGTGATCAAACTATGAACTCAGTTCTTGAAAATGGGTTCTTCATTTCTAGATGAAAACGTATTCTTCAGCTGAAAGTGAAAGCTTCAGCTGAAGTTTTAGGAATGTTGCCCTTTTTATTTTTTTAATGTTTTATTTTTTTGGCCAAATAAAAATGGGAGGGAGATCAAACTTAAATGTTAAAATGTTGGAGGGAATATAAAATTTTGGTGAAACACTAAGGCCACATTTTTAATGTGTTGTATTTTCAATTATAAAAATAACACACTTTAAAGGTGTGGCCATTCATGTAAATAGTTGTTGCCAACTATAACAACGCTTATAAAGTGTAGTTTATCCCATTAAAGAGTACACTTTAGAAGTGTTGCTAAAATTAATGTAGCTAAAAGTCAAAATCATTGGCTGCACTTTAAAAGTGTTCCCAAAAGTATTTTAGGCAACACTTTATAAGCGTTGTCAAGATTTAGTGTTGTGGTAGACCTAAAATAGTGTAGTGATAGTACTCGACTAAACCCAAGAAACTTCTAATTTCGGTTTGAGTCAATGGACTAGGCCAATTCTTAATCGCCTCGATTTTCTTTGGATCTACCTCTATACCCTCTCTTGAGATATATGACCAACAAACGCCACAGATCTTAACCAAAACTCATGTTGCAATACTTGTCAACTAGTTGGTGTTCTTTTTGGACTTCTAACACTACTCTCAAATGACCCATATTATTACCCTCATTCTTTGAATATACCAAGATATCATCAGAAAACCATATTAATAAGATTCAAAAAAGCCGTCGGAGCATTTGTTAAACCAATGAAAATTACTAGGAACTAATAGTGATTGTACCTGTTTGAAATGCCATTTTAGGTACATCATCACCCCTCACCCTAAGTTGGTGATACCCCGACCTCAAGTCAATCTTAGAAAAATAGCTAGCTCCTTGGATTTGATCAAACAAGTCGTCAATCAGAGGGAGACAATACTTATTCTTAATGGTAACCTTATAGAGTTGGCGATAATCAATGTACATCATACGAGACCCGTCCTTCTTTTTAACAAACAACACCGGAGCTCCCATGGTGAAATACTAGGTTGTATAAACCCCTTATTTAACAAATCTCTATGTTGAAGCTTTAACTCCTTTAATTTTGCTAGAGCAATCTTGTAAGGAGGGATTAAAATGGGATTCGTATCCGGTATTAAGTAAATTCCAATGTTAATTTCCCATTTTTGAGGAATTCCAAGCAAGTAATCGGGAAATACTTCCAAAAAGACCTTCACTACGGCGACAGACTCAAGAAGAGGGATACTCAAGATCTTTGACCTTACAATATGGTAAAGACACCCTTTAAAAATCATTTTATAAGATTTTAGACAACAAATGATACAACTACTTGTACTTGAATTGTCCCCCTTCCACTCTAAGATGGATTGAATTGGGAAAATTGTAGTTAACCACTCTTGTTCAACAATCAATGGAAGCAAAACAAGCATGCAACAAATAAATTACTAAAATAACATAAATATCAACCATATAAAGTCCCACCAAATCCATCTATGTAACACTATTGGGCAAAGATAAAGGACAACTCCTAAAGACTCCTTTAGCAACAACGGATTCACCTATCTAGTTTGAAACTGAATATCGTTCAATCAAAATATCGGGTATAACATCACGCTTTTTAGCTACAAGTGGAGTGAAAAATTATAATGTATCATCAGGATCAAGTAAAGAATAAACATAGATAGAAAATACTTGTACCATTCCGGTGACCACATCGGTGGAGTCTTTTCGTTCACCTCTAGAGCGGAGAGGATAAAAGCGGTTCCTTTTCAAGCTTCGGAACGAGGACTATTTGATTGAGCTTGAACACTCCCATTATCTTGAATCCTCACATTAGGACAATCCTTGAATTTATGGCCCTTCTTTCCACAACCAATGTAATTAATTTAGCAGCTTAATTAGTTAATTTTTAAACGGAAAAAATTAAATCACAAAGTAATTTCAAGATTTCGGTTAAGACAAGAAAATGACAAAATAGTCCCTAACCTAGGATGGTCAAAAGGGTAAGTTATTGTCATAAAAACTTAAGGGTATTTTATTAATTACCATAGGACACTAAATTTATTAAATTAGACATTTTAATTATTTAACTTAAAGGGGTCAAATTTATGTTCTTACACTAACCTAGTACAATTCAAGAAACATCCTAGTACTTAACCTAGGATTGTCCAAAAGGGTTACTTATTATTCCAATGATTTAGGGGTGATTTAGAATTCACCATAGGAACCTTAATTAATTAAATTATACATTTATGTAATTAATTTAAAGGGTCAAAAATAAATTCTTAGGAAAAATTTCAAATTTGACTAAGTGTTCTGTTTTCCTATGTCTAGTCAATCTAGGAGGGGCTTTTTAGTAATTAATAAATTAATTTATTTTATGAACTAACTAAGCCTTAGTTGAATGATTTAATATCAGTGACTAATCCTAAAACTTACTATCAAACACTCAGAGAACACAACGCTAAAACGAACAAAAAAAGAGGCAGAAAGTTCATAGACGTTCTAGGCGATTTCAAGGTTTCTTCAAATTTTTGTTCAAGGTGGTCTTTGTAGGATAAATTATATTTAAGGTATGGGTTTATATCCTGGTATTCTTTATCCAATAGTATTTTCCATCATCTTGAATCTACAAAATCTCGAACCTAGGGTTATTTTCCAGTGTTCTAGTTGAACGTCCCTTTTTACCTAGTATCCTTGCTTCTGATTCCAGTAAGCATATAAATGTAAATCTCGAACATGTTGTTGTTCTGTGGAGCTAAGTTATTATTATTGTATGTTCTTGGTATGTTAATTATTCATGAGGTGATAGGTTGGATTCGAGTGACGAAGTGATTAGTTAAACGGATTAAGGAATGACGTAATGCTTAGTTTCGTGTTGGATAAAGATGATGTTGTTATGAGTTATTTATGAAGTTGAATCTAGTGTTATAAGCTGTTCATTGATTGATAATCATAAGTTAATTAATTTTAAAAAGGTTGGCTTACAACAAATGAAGTTTAATTTACCACCATATTTGAAAATTTGGTTTATGCCAAAAACTAATGTAAGCAAAATTAAGTATGGACAATGTAAATTATGATGTTTCTATTAATGCAAAAAGTTGGTTGCTCAACATGACTGATTATTATAATGTACTTATGAAGTACTTGGCATGGCTAGTGATAATGTTATGACAAGTAACTAATGTAACTATAATTTATGCCAACAAATTGGCTAGGAAAACATATTTCTGATCATATTACTTCACAATTATGTAAAGTCATACCAATCACTACATCAATGAACTCATAACATAGGGTATGCCAATCAATAGGACAAGTCCCAACATACCCTCTCCACACGAACTTGTGAACGTAATATCATTGAATAAGTAGTTATAACTTTCATAAAGAATCAAAGCTAGTTCATGAATCTATAATGCCAAAACAACTTCATAGCTTGGCAAAACAAAGCATTGAATTGTTCTTGTATGTTATGATATAAGATTAACTAATAATGAGTTCATGAAATTACACTTGAGTGAATGTTTGGCTTATGCCAATAAAATGACTAATAATGTTATGCCTAAGTTTATGATATAAAATTGGTTAGTAATTATTTCATCAGATTATATTTTAATGAATGTCTGGCTTGTGCCAATAAAATAGCTATGAAGCCATTTCCAAAATTTCTAGGCCAACACTAATTTTATGCCAACCACAGATAGCAAAAGTATCGAAATTTCAACTTAAGCAAATCTAAGATAATTCAATGAATTCATATCCAAGGGTATTTCAATCATAAATACAAGTCACAACATTGCCTAACCAAATAAACTATGAACATAAGTATTTCATCTATTAAAGTTTTCATCGTCTATAAACGATGATATGAAGCTACTAAATAAAAGTAAGCATGTAATTTGAGTAATAACATAACTAATGATGTCTAAGTTAAGAATGTTACCAGAATGAGGTGTTAAATGAATTGAGATAAGCCTCACTTACACATAAGCTACTATGTTAAAAATAGTCACGAAATGAAGGTGTTATTATGTATGAGACCCTTCTCATTTACACCAAAGATGTTATGTACGGACAATTCACATTTCATCAATGTAAAGAAAATGATGACAAGTCATCAATAGAGTAAGTAAATCTCAATCTAGAAGCAAGCTTCCAGAATGTTTGAGTCAACTCTAAAAGATAAGAAGATAATAAAAGTGTGCAAAGCATCGATAGACTAGTTATGAGCATGTGCTTGCATGTGTAAGTCTCATGAGATTAGGCTACCACAAAGGTAGATAAGTAGTCTCCTTACGTCCCTATTCTTCGAACTATGTCTAGCCAACATTCGAACTAGCCTATTGTTTCCACCTAAGAGAGCTAGGTATGTTTCGATCTCACCTTGGCCAGTGAGATCACCTGTTTTCGGTGTGGGGTAGACACTTGATTTAATGTTTAACTCACATGATCTATTTCGGTTAATGCTCATAATAATTTTCATAGTTCACTATAGCCGTGAGCGACCACTTTCAGTGTGGTATAAACACTTGAGATGAATTTGCCTTAGTCGGGAATCACTCCTTTTCGATGTGGGGCAGACACTAGATTTCATTAGTAGCTCATATGATATAGATTCATTTTAACCGGTGAACCACCTCTTTTCGATTTGGGGAGACACTAGATTTCATATTAGCTCGGATGATCTTACTTCCAAAGATGTCTCTAAGAAAGCAAGAAACAAAGGTGATGGAACGTATGTTCAAAGTGATCTATAAAAGTAAGAGCTTAAGAATGCCAATTGCCAATATCAATACCAATGAAGTTTCAGCAAATAATGGGCAGAGCCAAATAAAATTATCCTATAATGACTTCTTATATGATGCCAATAAAGGGGAGTAGAAACCTAATTGCAAATAAAAGCTTAATAACTTCCCTAATATGAAAATGATGACATAGGTGGCATAGCCAATAGAGAATGGCTTATGAAGTATTAATGAATACATAATGTAATGAATGACTCATTGTAAGGACAGTGAAATCGTTCCCTAGTCCTTGGATTACTTACTTGATTTATTGTGGGTATGGGACTACAATGAATGATTGCACTTGTATGTAAAACATAGGACTAAAGGAATCATTTAACGACAAAAAAAGAAAAAGAAAAAGAGTGATAAAAAAAAATAAGTGTCAAGAATAGAAAAAAGAAAAAGAAAAATAGTGATAAATAAACTAAGTGTCAAGAATAGAGCTCTCGGGTTAGGGGATACTAAAATTTCAAATCTTCGCCCGAGTTGTTCTAAAAATATGTTGATGATTCTAATGTCTTGTAATCAAATAGAAAATGAGTTGTGTGCTTTGAATGCATTAAAAACATCATATTCATACCACAATTCACAACTAACGAATTAGGAAAGTCTAGTTACTATACTTTCCAGAAATGACATGTTGTTTAAAAAGAGCTTTGTTTGATCATGCATAGCCGTATGTGTATGTGTGAATACACCCATACTTAGTACAAGTGGTGTAATAACTCTATATAATTTACAATTTTTATAGGTGCAGGTCAGAGAGAAGATTGAAAATTAATTGCAGTAGTTTGGACATCAACCTTCTCCATAGCATTTTTTGTAGGTCCTCTTGATTACGAAGTTGCTAGAGTATTAGTCTAGCCTAGTAGTGGACGTAGCTAGTTAATGTTGTCCCTACAATTTATTTCAGATACTTACTTTTTGAAGATTTTGTAATAAGGACGTTTTTGGCAAACTTATTTATGATATATTGATTCTCTATTTTAATTGATTCTTTATGATAGATTGTTGTTTCTTTAATTTGAGCATAATATATAGTGAATCTATGTAACAACTCTATGAAGTCTATGTATACTTCATACGTTTGAAAGTTTTAAATTTTCTACAAATTTAACTATATGAATGTGATGAATACAAGAAGAGGCTTGTCTGCGACCTTAGAGAGTTAACGACGCCGATTGCGATTCGGAATCCAGAATCCGGGTCGTGACAAACTTGGTATCAGAGCATGAGGTTAAATTATCTAGTAACTAAACCTCAAAAGAACTATATTATGTAGTTTCTAATGTATGGTTGGGAATCGTGCCACAATCATGACTTAAAGTGTTTTTGATGTTAGGAAATCTCCCTTCTTGTACTCTTTATCTTGCAGTCTATAGCTTTGGCATTTTACATCATTCTAGGGTCTAATTTTCTTCTCCTGTGTGCGTGAACACAAGAAGAAATATAGGCAAGAGAGTTGGAGCAGAAGCTGTTTTGGGAAACGGAGCTCCTCCTAAAGCCCCCCCCAGCTGATGGAGTGTGCGGTACGTGTGGCCGTTTAAATGGAGGTGAGTTAAGTGTAGGTTCTAATGCATACTATGGGTGTTAATGAATAGGACAAGGCTGAGTTTGATGCATACCAGCTAAATAGATGTGGCTCAGGTATGATACAAGATATAGGTCAGGATGGTCGAGTGGTCTAACGCGCAAAACTCAAGTTCTACTCTTTGCAAGAGGAGACAACATTAGATGAATTAGTATATAGAGATTGCCCAAAAACTATTCTGAATAGAGTCACCTACGCTGACTTAATAGGATTATCCATGCTTTATTTTGATATAATATTGGGTATGTATTGGCTTCATAAATTCTACGCTACCATAGCCTATCGAAAAAGGGTAGTAAGATTTCATATGCCAAATGAGTTTGAGTAAATTTGAAGGGTTTGGTTCAAATCCAACAAGACAAATAGTTTACAATCTTAAATCCAACAAGATTTTATCTGAAAGTATAGGAGCTGATGAGAACTTATGTTAGGAAGAGGTTTCCGTTGAAATTTTAGATCACCAAGTTAAACGGTTGAGGAACGAGGAGTTTGCCACCGTTAAGGTTTTATGGAGGAACAACCTTGTTGAGAGAGCAACATGGGAGGCCGAGGCCTATACGAGATTCCGTTACACTCCCTTGTTCAGTTCTAAGGTTAGATATACTCTTCCTAAGTAAGGTTTTTGTTTAAGAAACTCTAAGTTTTAGTGCATTAGTCGATTTTGATGTTTTAAGTCCATAATCATGCCTTATACATGCACTATATGAGTTAAAATGAGTTCTTGCTTGTATTCATATTGATGTTTTTGAATAGCGTAGGCATGATTTCTGTGTTGCATGAGTATCGATATGCATTAAGTTAAGTGCGATTGATAAGGAAGTTCCTCCATCTCAAATATGAACCTTCAATTAAGCTTTAGTAATATGCATTATCAAGAGTAAGTGCTAATCAGAAATTTACTAATAGTAAAGTCTTAAGTATGTTATGGTGTTTTCGAAAATTACCCTCCATTATTTAATATGATGTGAAGTGTCAATTCATGATGAATGTTTCTAAGGGGGGTATAATGTAACATTCTAGAAAATATACCCGTCTAGTGAAGGGCCTTCTAAGTTTTAAGAATAGGTATTGGGGGTAAATAGGCATCCCAATACCCAATATTTAGACATATTGGGCATATAAGAATATTATGGGCATAGTAGAAAATATTGGCTTAAAAGTTGTTAGCCAATTTTCTACTATTAGTAAGCTTGTGTGGGAAATTTACCTGCAATAAAGACCTTATGCTAAAATACAATAACTTTAAATATACCAGTAGGTGTTAGGCATCCATGTGTCAAGACTAGGCAACATAACACATGACCAATTAAAATAGTAATGTAGATTAATCAGTGCCCCAGGATATAGTGAAGATCCTTGGGACAATAATAAATGAGCAGCAACACATGTGCAAGCACATGTCCAATCCATGTGCAAGCACATGTGCAAGAATTCGGTTAGGGTGGTTAGGGCGTTTAGGGGAAGACGCACATGTGAGGGTCAAGCCATGTGGGTTTGAGCTCCCTCACAAACTCTAGACTCTAACTAACTTCCCTAACTATCTAACTAACCTAGGACCAACCGAAATAAACTAATTAGTGCACCCGACAACCAGAGACTTAACCGGGTGACACTAACCTAGTAACTAATTAAAGAGACAACCTAGTACCTAATCTAGGGTTATCCAAAATGTTTGTTATGGTCCGAACTTCTTAGATATACTTTATTAATTACCCTAGGTTACTTTATTAATTTAGAAGCTTAATTAATTAATTTAAATGAACAAAACAGAAATCACAAAGCAATTTCAAAATTTCGATTAAGACAAGCAAAAGACAACCTAGTACCTAACCTAAGATTGTCCACAAGGTTAGTTATGGTTTTAAAAACTTAGGTATACTTTAGTAATTACCCTAGGTATTAATTAATTTAGCAGGTTACTTAATTTATTTTAAAGCGCAAAACAAAAATCACAAAGCAATTTCTAGATTTCGGTTAAGGAGAATGACAACCTAGTACCTAACCTATGATGGTCCAAAGGGTTAGTTATAGTTATAACGACTTAAGGGTAATTTAGTAATTATTATAGGTCACTTATTTATAAAATTAGTTATATAATTAATTTAATTAAAGGGTTCAAACAGAAATACTTACATCTTAGTACTTAACCCAGGACGGTCTAAATGGGTTAATTATGATTCCAATGATTTAAGGGTACTTTATTAATTACCCTAGGTCCATTTATTAATTAAATTAGACATTTAATTAATTAATTTTTATGGGAAACACGAAATTCTTAGGAAAAATTAAAGATTTGACTAAGTGTTGTGTTTTCCTATTTCTATCAATCTAGGAGGGGTTTTTTAGTAATTAAATAATTTATTTATTTAATTTACTAATTAAGACTTATTTTAATGAGTTAATATCAGTTGCTAAACCTAAAACTCACTATCAGACACACAGAGATCACAACGCTAAAACGAACAAAAAAAAGAGGCAGAAAGTTCATAGACGTTCTAAGCTATTTCAAGGTTTCTTCAAATTTTTTTTCAAGGTGGTCTTTGTAGAATAAATTATAATTAAGGTATGGGTTTATATCCTGGAATTCTTTCTCCTTTGTAGAATAAATTATAATTAAGGTATGGGTTTATATCCTGGAATTCTTTCTCCTAGAGTATTTTCCATCAACTTGAATCTACAAAATCTTGAAACTAGGGTTATTTTCCAATGTTCTAGTTGAACATCTGTAGATGTAAATCTCGAACATGTTGTTGTTCTGTGGAGCTAAGTTATTATTATTGGAAGTTCTTGATATGTTAATTATTCATGAGGTGATAGGTTGGATTCGAGTGACGAAGTGATTAGTTAAACTGATCAAGGAATGACGTAATGCTTAGTTTCGTGTCAGAAAAAGATGATGTTGTTATGAGTTATTTATGAAGTTGAATCTACTTTTATAAGCTGTTCATTGATTGATAATCATAAGTTAATTAAATTTAAAAAGGTTGGCTTACAACAAATGAAGTTTAATTCACCATCATATGTGAAAGTTTGGTTTATGCCAATAACTAATGTAAGCAAAATTAAGTATTGAAATTTTAGATCACCAAGTTAAACGATTGAGGAACAAGGAGTTTGCCATTGTTAAGGTGTTATGGAGGAAAACCCTGGTTGAGAGAGCAACATGGGAGGCCGAGGCTGATATGAGATTCCGTTACCCTCCATTGTTCAGTTCTAAGGTTAGATATACTCTTCCTAATTCTGGTTTTTGTTTAAGAAACTCTATGTTTTAGTGCATTAGTCAATTTTTATGTTTTAAGTCCGTAATCATGTGTCTTATACATACACTATATGAGTTAAAATTAATTCTTGCTTGTATTCATATTGATGTTTTTGTATAGCGTAGCCATGATTTCTATGTTACATGAGTTGTAATAAGCATTAACTTAAGTGCTATTGATAAGGAACTTCCTCCATCTCAAATATGAAGATTCAATTAAGCTTGAGTAATATGCATTATGTAGAGTAAGTGCGAATCAGAAATTCACTGATAGTAAAGTCTTAAGTATGTTATGGTGTTTTCGAAAATTACCCTCCATTATTTAATATGATGTGAAGGGTAAATCCGTGATGAATGTTTCTAAGGGGGAGGGGGGGGGATAGTGTAACATTCTACAAAATATACCCGTCTAGTGAAGGGCCAATTAAGTGAATTTATGATTCAAGCTAAAATGAGTTTATGACTCATTTATATAACATTAATTCACATCCATTCCCAGCAAAAATTCTAGAATCTCAAGCATTTTAAAATAAAATTGTGACCCCCTCTCAACAAAATCAATAGCCCTATGTTAGCGATCAAGAACTAAAAAAATTAAGAACATTTCCTAGCAAACAATTCAGCGACATAGAAAAAGAACTGATGTATCCTCGTACTTGCACAAGAAGAAGATGAAGAAGAAGAACAAGAAGAAGAATAAGAAGAAGAAGAAGAAAAAGAAGAAGAAGAAGAAGAAGAAAAAGAACAAATACATGATAAAATTCGATGGAGTCTAAATTCACCACTAGTACTCATCAACATACTTACTATTGCAACCTAGGTATCAGCCTGGATTTCCTTTCCTGTCTTGGTACGAGTGGAAATAAACATTTCAGGCTTTGATGGTTCTTCATTGTTGTCTTTTGCTGTACGCTACATATTATATAAAAAGAAATTAAAAAAACATCAATATGTTTTAATAAAGTACAAAAAAATGAAATTCAGATTTTTGAAGAAATAGTAACTAATTTTATTACCAATGACATGCGTAATCTTCTAAAATTAATAGGTTCCATTCGATGCCTCCGCTTCTGTTTTTTCCTGTTTCGAGAATTCATCTCGCATATGGCCTATTATTAAATATAAAGAGATAATTGAATTTGTAAATAAAAAACAATAGATATGGTTTAAAATATGTCGATGAGTAGAAATACATTATTTTATCCATACTTTAAAAGTTGGGTGTTTCAAATACACAATCATCTGGAAGAATTGATTATCTAGAATGCCATCAGGACGTTTTGCTAGCATATCCTCAAGGGTATTGTTTTTATCAACAAATTTCTTTTTAATTTTTTTCTTGTGTCTCCCCCAAGCATCACGAACACAAGTCATCACTCGCTTCTTTCCTTTACTCGAATTAGAAATTTGGAATTTGCAAAATAAAATATATTTAGCATCAAAAAGTAAAAATAAACAACAAAATATACAATCTCAAAAATGAATGTTCTTACATTGATATATTCGCACATGCGCTTTTTAACTAATATACATCAAGATGATGAATCTATAATTTATTGCAATTGTTCCTATAAAGTTTCTTAATTCTGACACTATCTTATTAGTTTGTCCAATGTAGTCCTTTATGAAATGTCATCTCCTTTCATTCTTCGATGTTTCGTGCGTGAATATTGTTACATCTTGTTTGTTCTCAAAATTTATTTGCCTTACATATATCTAGATTGATGTAACATATGAAGTGAGAAATTTCTTTTATAGAGAGTACTAAATCTGATAAGATTTGAGATATACCTTTTCTACTACAATCAATGTCAATTTCCTCTTCTACATCAGATTCATCTCCGCCGGTTCTTCTTGATCCACAAGATCATCCAATACTTTGTTGTGTTCATTAATAATAGGAGCATGCATAAATTCAACATCAGCTATTGTGTGGTTATCACATTTTGTTTCATCATCTCTGCGCATACCTTGGTTTATTTGAAATTGACAAGACTATTACCTGGTATGAACGACTTCCTCGTTACCTGCTTGCAATTTGGTAGATCATGAATATCATGTTCATTGTGAAGTTAAGTAAATCATCAACATCAAGTTATAACTATCCATTACCTACTGTTATAACACCTTCACTGAAAGACATTTGGAACCTAGAGTTATTCATATAAAGTTTAATTCCTTTCTCTTTGATGGACTCTCCAGATTGAAATAATCTCTATTTAATTATTTCTTTCTCACAATCATAAGTGAGGTACTAAACTCTTCCCTTGAGAATTATTGAATTACTGGTTTGTGCCCAAGAAATTTAATTTTTCCTTGTTGTGGCATGAAATCCTCATAATTCTTTCTTTTATGTTGTATTGGTATATGATCTTTCTGTAAGACTCCATAATGAGTTAGGGTGTATAGAGCCTAACATATTCATCTTAAGGTTCTATCCTATCCTAAAGGAGAAGGAGGAGGAGGAGGAACAAGACTTAGGGGCGGAATCTATTCTAAAATACGAAAATACTAAAGTACTGAAATTACTTATAATATGGCTTAGAGGTAGTGTGTCAATATTGAAGTGATTTGAAGTTGAAGGTCAAGGGACAACCAAAACGTTCGACGACTAGTCCCCTATGTGTCTCATGTGTCTGTACGTGTTTATATATTGTATGTAATGAGCTTATGAAGAATTAAAATCATATTTAATGACTTTAAAAGATGGTATATGGTGTTTCAAGAAGTTTTGAGGTTAAACGTTGAAGAACATCCAAGGCGTTTGAAAGATAGCCCTTAAGACGCTCAAAGTGTGTCTTTATGGGGCCTAGCCACTTTCGACGAGTTCTATGTGTTTTTTTTGGGTGAAACTAATTTGGACGGTCTATAACATGTTAAGGTTTGTATTAACATTGGAAAAATCCGGGTACGACTTCCAAAGGGACTCAAAAAAGGCCCCACAAGAAGGACCAAAGGCTGATCAAGTCACTGCCTTGGCAGTGTAAATCGACGGACCAAATGACGGCCAGTTGGTTGACCAAGGACATGTTGGTGGGGTTTTTTCAATTTAAACTTTTCATGGGAAAGTTTCAACCAATGACTAGGCGAAGGACCAATCGATGGAAGCCACAGACGGCCCGTTGATTGACCTACGGTCCGTCGATGGTGGCCTTAAACTGGTGCCTTGCGCACTGCTTTATTTAAGTGGTGAATGGGAAATTCACTCCATGTTCTAAAATTATTCTAATAGTTTTATTTAGATACTTTTATGTGTATACAAGGGATTAAAAACATGATCAACCACACTTCCAAATCCTCTCTCACGAAATTAAACCTTTCCCTCCAAAATATTCTCCCTAGAACAACCACCATTTTTGGTGAAACTCAACAAAAGCTTGGAGATTGGATTCCATGGATGAATAATCAAGTTATAGATATTTTAATGTAGATAATGGTATGGTGATCCTTCATCTCTAAGTAATCTTTCACTTGGAGAGTTAATCTTAATGTTTTCAAAGAAGGTTTTATGATCAAATCTCTTCTTCTTCAATCTAGCCATGGCTGCTTTCTCAAAACGTTTTTAATGGATATATCATGATGAATTTATGTTAATGTATTGGTCTGAACGTGATTTTACTCCAATTGTATGATGAACCCATGCTCCTTTCTTAAATCGATTTAGCCTTGCATGAGCTTTGTGATTTTGACGTTTTATCGATTGAAATATGATTCTATTACGTTTAATTGCTTATACCTATTGTTATTTACGTTATTTAAGGTTGCATTTATGTTGAAGGATCAATGTGGAACAATATATGAATATTGAACATGTTAGTCTAGTTTTCCATGATTCATTGTAATGTTGGTCTTTTTATTAATTAATGTTGAATTAGAATAGGTGATGGTATTTGTAGTTACTTACTTAAGGTGTTATTATGGATGAATTGTGGGTATAAATCCTTGATGATCAAATTTAAGAAAGACATACGTGAACTGATCCAGGCTTTTCTAATCTATGGATTGACAACGTTATGTACATGATGAAACCTAAGTTATATGTTTATGATGCATGACTTAGACGTGATTATTTCACTGTCGCTACTGACCTAAGTTAGCATTATTTGTACATTATGAATGTTAGCTATGGTAATCAAATAGAAGCATGTTAGTTGATGATCTTAGATTCTCTACTTTCGAATACATATTAGATGCCTTGTATTATGTTATAGGATAGTCTTGTAGCAATTTGTACATGGTTTCTTCTATAATTAAAGTGCATTTAACTACTGCACTATATTAAATTTATTTATAAAAGAGTAGTAATGGTCAATGATTACCAAAAGATAAAGTATTTGTAAGAATTTCTCTATTCTTCTACTTCTCTATTTTTTATAGCAATGCTGATGAAGCCTTGTATGGCATTGTGTGGTATAATACACTTATGGTGGTGGTTCCTACATTATAGTCAATCTATATATGTGTTGACCATGGCCTTGAAGGTAAACTTGATGAATATATGAGTGTTTTAGTTATGACTATTACTCTATGAGAAGTTTATTCCTACTTTCCTATTGTAGTTATAATCTAGGTTGTATGGCTATTGTATAAGCATGTGTATATTCATGTTTAGGGTAATGTGTAGGTGCTTCTATTGATGAGTTAAGATGGTTAATAATCCCTTACCTATGTACCCCTATGTGAATGCATGAATAACACAAGTTAGGAGTTTTATGTGTAATATGAAGTTGACTTTTCTCCGATGTTATTGTGTGTTGTGTGGTTTATGCTTAATAGATTATTATGTCCTATGAGGGTTCTACTTCAGTGTGTTTTTGATTTCCATTATTTGATCATGTTGACCAATGTACACACACCCTCACTCTACATGCATGCTTACAAGTGGTATATTTCATAGTGTTTAAATGAAAGGTAGTTCTCATATTCACTAGCGTCTACTACTATGCATGTAAACTATATGTATGTGAATTATGTTATGTATTTCTTAACTAGGATGACATAATATGTGTACTAGTATGGGCAAGGCTGTGGGACTTTGCCTATGCATTGCACATGTGTACCTTGATTGGATAGTTTCTAGGTTTGGTTACTATATACATGAAATTGAATAAATGGGCATGTCATGAGTGTGTATTCTATTCTATGATGTTCAGTATGTGATATTATGAAGTATGAATGTGCATAGTGTCTTATTGTGTTAATATGAAAGGATTGCTGATATGGTTCACACCTATAGACTTGTGCATTGATGTATGAACATGTGTGACTTCAGGTGTTATGTGAAAGGTTTGCTCACATATATGTTTACACACATATATGAATGATGTTCTAGTCAATAGAGGATCGTTTAAAGGTGAGCTCAAGTGTATTCTAAACTAGATAGTGCTAATATACATGGTATGTCCATGTGAAAGGATTTTCTCACATGATATAGGATGATGGAAGGACTTCTCATCTATAACCTATGAGCTAAGCATATGGGGAGTGAATCTCCTAAGCCTATGTTTTATATATAAATGATACTAAAGGCTTTTTCAATATATGGAACTTCGCTTAGCACCGAGTGAACTTTAAAATGAGTTTGTGTCCCTTTGCAATGTGGAAAGGTAGGTCACCATAAATCTCATGAGATGGATAACCACAATTTCTCAATAGGCATAAATAGGGTTTTCATAAGTGAATAACTACAATGCCTAATAATGACATAAAGAGGGTTTTCACATGTGCCTCTAAGTTCCATAACTATGCTTGCACATAGGATCTAGCAATGTCATATCACTTATATGCTAGCATGTGTTAATGTTCTACCTTTGCTAGGTAGGAACACCTTCCATTGGTGTAAGGCTCTACAACACTAAATTCCATGTTTAGCACGCATGGTCTTAGTGTCGGTTAAGGCTATAGTTTCCCTATTGCAAAATGTACAATGGAAGTATATGAAAGGTATCATAACTAGAAGGACATAAGGTAAGTTACATAGGATAGGTGGAAGTAATGAACCCATCTAGACATTGCACAAGTAGCTCCTTCGGAAATCCTAGGAAGGTGACGTAATATGTATGTTTATGTTTATGTCCATATGCATGACAATTGTCGTATTTGTCTACTTGTTATGTGTTTGTGTTTATGTCCATATGCATGAAAATTGTAGTATTTGTCTACTTGTTATAAAGATGTGCAAGGTATGAATCTATATGATGTGATCTTACCCTTATATGCACTATTTTGGTCTAAATGACTATATGATGAAGGTTATGTATTGACATGAATGAAGTTGCCTTCACTTACTTGTTGATGTTTGAATGGAATTCTAAGCTTTGCGATCTCATGAATGGTTTCCCAAGCATGTGTAGGGTTATGGGGCTTCACATGTGCATTGCACTAGTAGACTATGATTGGGGTCATGGAAAAGGTCTAATAAAGATATATATTCAAAGAAGTAAATATATGTGTGACTTGATGTAGCTTACGGACATGTGCCTTAAAATATAAAAAATTCTATAAGTGATCATATAAAATGTATGGCCATTGAATATAAACATATGGAGTATATGAATGATATAAATGCTATTATTTAAAGGTTTTATAAATATTTACTCAAAAGGCATGAAGTATGATTTCAAGAAAATGTCTCTTTTAAATGCATGTTTTGTCATGGTTGCCATACTTAGTGCATTCTTGTACTAGCCCTATTATTCTCTACTTTTTACACAATGTGTAGGATATGGATGCTAAAAGGATGTCTTGAATGATGAAGAGATTTATATATGATTCCCAAGCACAATGAAAGGAATCCTTAAGTTTAAGGATCTCCTACTTATGTCTTTATTGTTAAGTGTTTAAATATTGTATAGTTATGACTTATATATTATGTATAGATGAAGTTGAGATTCTAGCATATGATGTGCTATGAAAAGTTTAAGATTTTCCGCTAAATTTACTATGTCAATGAGATGAATGATAACTATGGGCCTGTCTAAGACTAGCGAGAGGTCAAGTACTCCATGTTACTTCTAGGAGGTGATCTCCGGATGTAACAAATATGGTATCATTGGTGGTGAGTCGCGACACATCAAATAGAACAAGAGACTATAAGATGCGCTTCTTCATCATTCTAATATCGTGCCATAGAACTGAACTCTATAAGATCTCTCTCTTTTTTTTCTTTTCTAGTGGTCTTTTGGATATGATTTCTTGGATGAGATTTCTCTATGCTTGAGGGAGAAAAGGTGAGTGAAAATGCTTATGTTGATTTTATGGTTTTTATGAGTATGTGTGAAGGTGAATTTTCGCATGTTTTGATGATGTGATGTCAATTACAGCTACAGATGAAATTTACGTGAAATAGCATGTTATGTTTAAAAAATTATGTCATGATATAGTTAAAGAATGCTAGAAGTTATTATTGTTAAAATGAGTTTCTTTTGGGAATAATGTCTTACAATATGGTTTTGTATGAAGGTACCCTTATGATATGATTTGAACTTGAAATGCATAGTGACTACCTATGGAAGCATGCTACCCTAAGAATATGTGCGTAAAATTGTTCAATGTTTCCCTTTATATGCATCTGGTCCTTGATAAGTTTCCTTGTATGGATTAGAGTCTTTTGTATAGACTTGATCCTAGGTGTTATGATATTATGCTTGCCATGGTAAATTTTTGTATATGATGTTGTCATGCTTTTCTTATCAATTGCCTAAAAGTTGCATTTTTGGAATGTTGAAGCATGTTCACTGTAATGATATGCAATTTACTGTGAGATTTTAGGGAAAACAACTAAATTATTCTTTGATTAGAAGTTATTGAAATGTGTAAACAATTGATGCATATGAATATTATAACGAATATAAAAAAAGAGAGTTTTGCTATTTGGAATAAAGAAAGAGAGTCGTATGGCATGATGAGTTGTAGAATTGTTTCTAACTTCTTATTGTTTTGTGAGTCCCTTGATATTGTGGAATTGATGTTTCCATAGAATTGATGGCAGTACTCTTATCTTTGTAGGGTGATGATGTCGTTTTGTTTGACCTAAAAGTTACCTTACATTATTGTTGAAAGAAAAAGAAAGAGTTCTTAAGACTAAGTCTCCTATATTGTTTCCCCTAATGATGTATGGCCTTGGTGTTTATGGTATTGTATACAAACCTTATGTGGTTAAAATGAGATGATCTAACTTCATAATTGGGGATAAATTTTTTAGGTACTAAAGTTTAGAATACCTTGGTGTTCCTATGTTGACTTACTATAAATTTCTTCTAAAGTTGCAATAACTTTTAAGTGATGAAAGGAGGCTTTTTTAGTTAATATCCTCTTAAGTTTGTGTTAAGTTGCTCTTAATTGGTTTTACTCTAAGTGAGGGATGGCGATGAAGTAGTAAGGTTTTAGATATGTCCTACCTTCTCCTTATATTCTTACTTTAACTTAAATCTATTGAATTTTTAGTAAGCTTGTTCATGAATAAGGGTTTTGCATAAAGTATGAATTGCATGACCTTATATGTTTTTTATGCATTGATTTATATTACCTTAAAGATATTGTAAAGATCCCAAAGTGCATGAAAGAACAATTTTGATAAAATCCATGTTTTCCCATGTAAAAACGCATCTTGATATGCTAGTTGTGCATTTCACTTCATGAGATAAGATAAGAAACACGGTAATAGTCACATGTGAGGTGAAATGTTTAGCCTTATAATGGAATATAGAGTCTCTTTAAAACAAAAAGTGTAGAGTCTCTTGAAAATAATCTGACTTGCATGATTTGGAATGCATGATTGTAGGCTCATTCTTTAAAAGTGAGAGCACGTTTAGCTAAGTATTCATATGTGTGCCTATGATTCGTGATATATTTTCCAAATAATACTTACTATGATGGTGAGTACATGTTAGAAAATGATATTTTGTCAAATGGCTTCCTATTTTATGTGATGTATTTGGTGTAACTTCTCATTTAGACTTCACTAGGAAGAAAACATGGTCATGTCTTGGTTTGAAAAATTGAGAATTTCTCATTTTAAAATTAATTGACCTTGTACTTTTCTTAGATTGAACTCATGATACAAGTAAGGTGTTGAGGAGAAGGACATTCCTCCATGGACAACACTAAGAATGGTATGATTTAGTATGACCTTCATGACTCTAGGTCTAACTAATAAAGATCCTTGTTGAATCAATTAACTCAATTCTATGTGCATTGAAGTACGAGTGCCTAAAATTCATATTGAGTGTTGTTGAAATCTACCTGGGTGTGACTTAAACTAAAGTTGCAAGATGAGATATTATTGAATTGAGGTGTAATGACCATGTCATGATTAGGAGAAGGATGTTCCTCCTATGAACATTATATGAACCTATGTTTTTGATGCATCAAAAAGTGAGTAATGGTTTTGATTGCTTGTGTGCATTGAGTGTAAAAGTTATACGATGATTTTATAAATGTTATGAGCTGCTCTATGATGCATTGAAGTCCTTGTTGTGATTAAAGAGCTCTAAGTGTCATTCGAGGATGAATGTTACCATGTGGGGGATATTATAAGACCCCAAAATGATTGAGGGTGTCTATAGCCTAACATTTTCTTCTTAAGGTTATAATGTTCTAAAATGACTTATAATATGGCTTAGAGGCAGTGTATAAAGATTGAAGTGATATGAAAGTCGAAAGTCAAGGGACGACCAAAATGTTCAACGACTAGTCACCTATGTGTCTCATGTGAATATACGTGTTTATATATTGTATGTCATGAGCTTATGAAGTCTTAATACGTCCAACGTGTTCGAAAGATGGCCCTTAAGACGCTCAATGTGTGTCTTGATGGAGCCTAGCCTTTTTGGACTAGTTGCATGTGTTTTTTCCGGCTAAAACTTATGGCGAAGGTCTACAACTTGTTACGTTTCGTATTTACGTTGGAAATGTCCGTGTATGACTTCTAAAGTGCCCACCAAAAGACCCCACAAGAAGGGTCCAAGGCTGGTCAAGACACTGGCTTGGCAATGTCAATCGACTGACCAAACAACTGCCTTCTGGCATACCAACGGCCCGTTGGTGGAATCTCATTGATGGGCACTTAGCCTGGACAAGTTTCAATGAAAGACCAGGACAAGGACCAATCGATGGAAGCCACAAACGGCCCATTGATAGACCTACGGTCCGTCGATGGTGTCGTTGATAGTGGCATGCAACAGGTGCCTTGCGCACTGTTTTATTTACGTGGTGAATGGGAAATTCACCCCATGTCCTAATTTATTCTAATATGTTTATTTATCTAATTTTGGATGTATATAAGGGATTAAAAACGTCATCAACCCCATTTCCAAATCCTCTCTTATGAACTTAAACATTTTCCCTCAAAAATATTCTCCCTTGAAACCACCATTTTTGGTAAAGCTCAAGAACAACTTTGAGCTTTGATTTCCATGTATGAATCATAATATTTTAGATATTTTAATGTAGATAAAGTTATGTTGATCCTTCATATCTAAGAAACCTTTCACTTTGAGAGTTAATCTCAATGTTTTCAAAGAAGGTTTTATGATCAAATCTCTTCTTCTTCAATCTAGCCATGGGTTCTTTCTTAAAACATTTTTAATGTATAAATCATGATGAATTAATGTTAATGTATTGGTTTGAACTTGATTTTACTCCAATTGCATGATGAACCCATGCTCCTTCCTTAAATCGATTTACCCTGGAATGGGCTTTGTGATCATGAATTATTATGGATTGAATTATGATTCTATTGCGTTAAATTTCTTAAACATAGTATTATTTAGGTTAATTAAGGTTGATTTGATGTTGAAGGATCTATGTGGATCAATATATGAAGATTGAACAAGCTTAGTCTAGTTTTCCATGACTTATTGTAATGTTGGTGTTTTTAAGAATTAATGTTGAATTCAAATAGGTGATGATCATTGTAGTTACTGCCTTAAGGTGATAGTTATCCATGAATTGTGGGTATAAATCCTTTATGATCAAATTAAAAAAGACTGACATGAATTGATCTAGGCTTTTCTAAGGCATAATACATAAATTGGATCCTAAACTTGGCTTCAAGTTTTAACTTTTACCTGCAACTTTCATAATGCACAAACATGCACTTTAACTATCTTACTTTTAAATAAATAATCACATGATTGCTACATGGAACAATACATGTAAGACACCACGTAGGACATAAAATGACACATAGGATAACATCTTGGACATGTGTGTCTATTTGTTCAACTTTATACAAGTTTTAGTGTCTATTTGTGCACATTCAATGTTGAAGGGCATAAATGTGGTTTGAAGCTAAGTTAAAGGGCATATTTATGTATTATGCCCTTTTCTAATCTATGGATTGACAACGCTATGTGCATGATTAAATCTAAGTTCTAAGTTGATGATGCATGACTTAGACGTGATTATATGACTGCAGCTACTGATCTAAGTTGGAATTATTGGTACATTATGAATTTTAGCTATGGTAATAAAAGTGAAGCATGTTAGCTGATGATCTAAGATTCTCTAATTTCCAATGCATATGAGATGCCTTGTATTATATTATAGGATGGTCTTGTAGCGATTTGCACATAGTTTCTTGTATGATTAAAGTGCATTTAACTACTTCCCTATACTTGATTTATTGATAAAAGAGTAGTAATGGTCAATAATGACCATAAGCTAAACGATTGATAAGAAGCCCTCTACTATTCTACTTATCTATTTCTTTATAACAATGTTGATGAAGCCTTGTATGGCATTGTATGACATGGTCCACTTATGGTGGCAGTTTTTACTTTATTGTCAATCTATATATGTGTTGACCATGGCTTTGAAGGAAAACTTTATGAATATATGAGTGTATTGGTTATGACTAATACACTTGGAGCACTTTATGGCTACTTTCCTGTTGAGTTGTGATCTAGGTGGTATCGCAATTTTATACACATATATATATCCATGTTAGAGTAAAATGTAGGTAATGCCATTGATGAGTTAAGATTTTTAATAATCCCTTACCTATGTACCCCTATGTTAATAAATGAATAGGACAAGTTAGGAGACTTAAGTGTAATATGAAGTTGACTTTTCTGCTATGCTATTTTGTGTTGTGTGGTTTATGATTGATAGAGTATTATGGCCTAAGGGTGTGGCTGACTCAATGTTTTGTTGATAGACATTGCGTGATCATGTTGACTAATGTACAAACACTCTGACTCTACATGCATGCTTACAAGTGGTGTAGGTCATGGTGTCCAAATTAATGGTAGTTCTCATATTCACTAGTGTATACTACTATGCATGTAAAATATATGTATGTGAATTATGTTATGTATTCCTTAACTAGGATGACTTGATAGGTGTAGTAGTATGGGAGAGGTTATGGGAATCGGTGTGGTAGAAGACGATTCTATTTACCTTGACAAAATCTTTACTTCAGAGAATAGAATGCTCGATCAGCTTAGTGAGTTCTTCATCTCAATCTTCAGCTCGATGAGTTCTTCACTGAATGAGAAATTGTGAGTTCTTCGGTGAAAGGGAAAGCGTGCTTCAAGGAAAGACAAAGTCTCTCTTTGTCCTAATATATTATTTTAATTAATGTTTATTTTTTTGTCCAATAAAAATGGGAGGGAAAGTTAAAATTGTTGGTGGGAATATATTATTTTGGTGAAAATTTTTAGGCCACACTTATATTGTGTTGTTTTCAAAAGAATAAAAATAGGAAACTTTAAAAGTGTAGTCATATATGTAAAAAATTGTTGCCAATTATATCATATTGTTACAACACTTATAAAGTGTAGCGTATAGCATTAAGGAGTACACTTTTCAAGTATTGCCAATATTATCATTGCTAAAATTTAAAAAAATTGGCTACACTTTAAAAGTGTTCCCGTAAATACTTTAGGCAAAACTTTAAAAGTGTACTCCAAAATTTCGTATTGGATGAAAACTAAAATAAAAACCCAAGTTTTGAAATCAATTTGATGGAATCTTTTGAGTAAAGAGGTATCAAAGGTGAAAGAGATCACATACCTTAATTTTTTATAAGATTGATAGAGAAACCTTGGTGATTGTAGCCCTTAAATCCACCATGAACTTGCCTTCTATGGTGTTTCTCAACTAGAGAGAGAAAAAAGATACAAGGAAGAGAGTTTTTGGGTTTCGGAATGTATGAGAGCTTCAGTTAGTCTAATTAGCTTAGGGGCTTTATATAGGTTGTTAACTACCTTAATTAGGCTTCCCTAAACCCAAAAATATTTAATTAACCACCTAATTAATTAACTTAAGTCATTAAAAATCGAGCAGAAAAACAATGGTCTCATAGACGAGACCACAATCGACGCCCCGTTTGTCAAACGACGGGCAAGGGAACAACCATCTTGTTGGTATGTCGTTAAGTTCAGAGACTGTGAAAAACACGCCATTCTCAAATTTGGGTAAGTGTTTATCGACGATGGACATCGATGCCCCGTGGATTGACACATGTTCCCGACGTTGACACAAGTTGGTGACACTATCTCATGATAGCTTTTAGCCACTTTTGCAAGGGTCCTCCTCAAGGGCCCTTGGTTGGTCCTTGGGGAGTAGTGCCCGAACATTTCGACTATGAACTATCTCTAATAGGTTTTATACACCCTTCCTCTAATTTTTATCATTTTCCAACACCTCAAAGATAGTCAAATAGGTTAAGGCATGCTAGTACCTCAATGAATGAGCTTTCAAACGTCATGGACGTACTTTAACGGTTTGACTTCTAAACTTCCTAAGTGACCTATATTTTTAAAAAATAGACCTTAAAAAAGTGTCTAAACCTTTTGAAACTTGTGGTAGGCTCTAGAACACGTGTTAGACTTTCGGAGTGTTACATTATCCCCCCTTATGAACATTTGCCCCGAATGAAACCAACATCTTTGAACGGAAGGAATAAACTCAATACTAGAAGGTCAACCAATTAAAAATGGATCACAATATGATTTCAATATAAATTATGGCATTTAAACATAAAAATTCAAATCTTCAATTACCACATATAAGATTCAAAATCACATTATGAGGAATTTCCTGCCCACAACACCAACATGAGTCAACATATCATATACGAGTCAATTATGCTAAATTCAACTTACCCACATGCTGAATATCATTTCATAATGACTCTCCATATACAAATGAACAACTTAACTTAAAACAACTAAAAATGCAAAATTTTAAAGTCAAAAGCACATTTAAGTGCAACTTCACTGTAATGACATCAAAAATGCACATTTTGCAAAACTTCTCCAAAAATCAAGCAACATTAATTTTTAGTCATTATTTTCGTTATTAATAGGAATAACTAACCTTAGTTATCAAATATAGGAGGGTAACGGGACTTCATGTCTGCCTCGGCCTCCCATGTCGCACCCTCAACTAGGTGATTCTTCCATAATACCTTTACGGAAAACTACCTCCTTGTTCCTTAATTTCCGTTCTTTCCTATCAAGGATTTGAACTGGAACCTCTTAATTGGATAGTTTATCCTTTACACCAAGACACTCAATGGGAAGAATAGACTTGGGTTCACAGATATACGTCTTAAGCATAGAAACATTAAAATCGGGAAGAACTAAAGCCAATTCACTAGGTAGTTTCAATTTATAAGCAACCTTACAAACCCGTTGCAAGATTGCATAGGGACTCATATAATGAGGACTCAACTTCCCTTTTATTCCAAATATAACCACCTGTTACCATCGGAGTCTTGAACCCAGATGAGACCGGCATCGTGACCTCTGGGAGGTCACAGAAAAGCCTACTTATGTCATTCTTACTTCATCTAGGTTAATTTTAGCGGAAAATTTGAAACTATTTGTTTCTTAACATACATACTAAGCATGCTATTAGATTCATAATTGTTCACCATCAACCATCTAACATTAAGATCATCCAATGAAAGAAATAGTTTAATATAGCATTAAATCTATACTTGCCAAAATGGCACAAATACAATGTCTGAACAAAAGAGGAACGAAACGGTAGTGGAACATACTCCACTATCCCAATCCTAGAACTAAGCTACAATATATTGGGCAAGCATCCTCGAAAGCATGAGGGCCTACCACGTCCAGATCAATGCTCCACGTTTGTATAATTTCAGCGTCAACCTGTAGCTCTAGCGTCCACCTATGCCTGCACCTAAAATTGTAGAGTAATATAGGGTTACGCACTTTTACTATGTATGGGTATATGCAAGCACACACCAAGGACATGCAGGAGTAAGAATAGCTCTTTCCTAACAGTATGATTATGGAAAGTCAAGTAAATGGACTTGCCAAATTGGGATTAGGAAATTTAGTGAGCTTTGAAAATTTGGATTAGGAAAGTCATGCCATCAGAGTAACATGCATTATAATACTTATCATATTACACACAACACATAACATCCTGCACATAACACATAACATATTGCATATAGCACATAAATTTTTTTATATCATTCGTTAATATGCCATGAGACCTTGGAATCATCGACTTGACATCAAGACTTCCCAAAAATGAGGGCTCAATATATATGACCTCAACTAGAGAGCCTTCTTTAGCAAACACAGAGTCTGCTTTATTCATTCGTACGTACTTTATTTCATTCCAGTCATAGGCTAGTGTAAGTACCCTCTATACCTAGGATGTAGTTGAAGACTTTGATCGGGTTCGCTGTGCAATGGTCAAGAATGACCTAGTGTAATTACTTTAGGCTAGCTTACCTCTTTATTATCCTATCCTAACATCTTTGGTACCATTCATTTCATTATGTGCATGATTTGAGGCTGTCCTCATTCACTCAAGGGGAACTTTAACTTTAATCGACATACATCATGTGAGCATCATGAATTCAATGCCTCCCCCACACCAAAAAGAGGTGGAATCACCAGCCAAAGTGACCCAAAACATGCTAGCGTACATGGGAATTGAACCCCGCAAGATCCCTATATTGGCAGTATAGGTTCGAACACAAAGAAATATATGGAGACCCATACCCGGCATGCTGGACAGTCTCATCTCATGAGAGTTACGTAAACCTCCGCCGTTCCCGAAAGAAGGCATCACCTCTCATATCTAGTCTATCGGTGCACAGTATAAAATTCCATTACATTCAAATCATACGTCATGGAAGTTGGCCGGTAGTATGAGGAAATCATTGGTCAATAGATTATTTCTCTTCTCATCATTAGTATTCAGTGTGTTAATCTCAATACTTTCATTAGAGTGTTCATAGATAGTTGTCTCTTCATTAACTTTACACTCTCATAGGTGAGTACGTTTTTGTAACATTTACTTAGGATAATTTTAGATTGCTCTCATCTTTTCCATTAGCCTCATATCAAGTTCTAACCACATTCATTAACATTAGCGCATGTGCGCTTCATAATTACTCACCCCATTTTACGTGACTGTTCATTTCATCATATTCCAATGCACTTGGCCATTTAGTGTGTTTCACACTCTTACTTAACCCTTCTAGGGTTTCATTATTCATTGGTCATTTCATCATTTATTTGTTAATTCATCATTTCATTGTTCATTTCATTATTTCATTGTTCATTTCATCATTTGCCAATGAACTTTTCCATTTAGTGTGTCTTACTCTCTTACTTATCCCTTCTAGGGTTACATCATTTCATTACATACATCTTAAGTTCACTTATTTTTAAACGTATGCTAGACTTATGGGTTTATACATACAAGCCATAGTTCGTTTAAGTGATTCATATCTTCCAGAGATTATGTGGTACAAGACTTATACATCTTGTATGTATGTAAAGATCTGATTCGATCTAAGTAGACAACATTATTCTTAAATATTTAATTCAAGTATGACTTATATATCAATAAGGAATTTGGGCAAGGGAACCTCATTTCAAATTCCTTTTACAACACTTAACATTTTGCTTTTTATTTAATTTCATTCCACATGACATTGGAACCCTAGATAGAGCCCCAACATCAACATTTCGTTTTTATTTTCCATCCTTTGAAAATCCTCTTTCTTGGACGAGGGGTTGTGGGCTTGAGTAAATCATAAACAGAAGTTGAGAATACTTGCAGCATACTTGGGACCACATCAGCAAACTTCTCCTGCTTCTCTCTTCTCATTAGGGTGTATAACATGTTCATCTTAGGAGGATCAGCTGTTGCTGTACCCTATGGGTTAGGCCTAGGTTAAGCATTACCTCCAGCCTGGCCCTTGTTCTGTTGGCAGTCCCTGACCATGTGTCCACTCTTACCGCATCCGAAATAGGCATTAGTGCCATGTCTGCACTATCCGCTGTGAGCACGGCCACACTTAGCACAATCCTTTGTGGGACGCGGCACATCACCTCCATTACCATTCTTGTGCTTGGGACTGCCTCCTTTGGGTGCTGCACTTGTCTGGAAGCTAGAGTTCCAAGAACTCTATTTCCCCATTTTGAACCTGAGCTGTTCACGAACACCAAAGTTGTTCTTGTTTCCTCCATTAGTAGGACTTGCTTGATCAGAAGGATTAGGCCTCATAGCATCAGGAACTCCCCTTCTCTTCCGGTTGTCCTCTACCTACTGGACATGCACCATCAGCCTTGAGAGCTCCATGTTATGGTGGAACAACTCAAACCGACACTCCTCCTCCAGATCTCTGGTGATCCCTGTTAGAAACCTGCTCATCTCATCCCCGATGTTAGACACAAGGGAAGTGGCATACCTAGACAGCTTAACGAACATCAGGGAATAGTCCATGACTTTCATCGATCCATGCTTCAGGTTGATAAATTCCTCAATCTTAGCTTCTCTAATATCTCTGGGGAAGAATTTCTCCTGAAGAGTTGTCTTAAAAAACTCCCAAGTTACCAGAACTCTTCCCAACTCCCAGTTATATTGCAACATCTTGCACCATGTCTGTGTAACGTCCTCGAGCTGATAGGAAGCCTACTCAACCTTCTCAGTATATGTGGCCCCCATGGCCACCAAAATCTTTTTGACCTCATCCACAAACTCCTTCGGATCTTCTGAAATTTTGGACCCTGTAAAGATAGGAGGATTCATCCTCGTGATGTCTCGCCGCCTGTCAACCATGCTACAGACTAGTGGGTTTTCCTTTCAACATTGTGCCGGTTGACCTGGGCAGTCATGGCTTGGGCCTGCATAGTGATGGCCTCTGCAATCTGGGCCGGAGATTCCCTCACCTCCGCATCAGTCAACCCAACTAGGTAAACAGGCATAGCCACTCCTTCAGTTGGAGCCTAGGGTGGAACCTGATTGTTCCCAGCAAATGATCCTCCTCTCCTTTGACCAATGCTTCTCTTTGTATTGATTCTCTGAAAACAACCAGATTTTATGTTTCACACGCTCATAACACCAACAAATCAGATATTTGCAAAGGCACGATAAGATCAGAAGAAGGGAAATTTTCCTACACATCATGCAGTCTCTAATTCAGGATAGTGGTGCACTTCACTACCATGACTTAGAAACTATTCAATGTGGTTGATGTAAACTTATTATCCTAAGATAACCTAGCTCTCTGATACCAACATTGGCACGACTTGAATCTAGACCCCTGACGAGAGTGGAGTCGTTGACCTCTCTGAGGTTGCAGACAAGCCTACATGTGTCATCTTTAGTTCATCGAGGTTAATTTTTGTGGAAAATTTATAATTTTTGTTATTTAACATTCGTATAAGACATTCTACTTAAACTCATTAATGTTCCCAGTCATCCATCTAACATTAATATCATTAAATGAAAGAAATAGTTCATAGCTGCATTAAATGTGTACTTGCCAAAACGACACAAATGCAATATCTGAAATGAAGTAGTAAATGAAACACAAGTGGAACATGTTCCACTAGCTAAAGCCTACATCTTATCTATATAATAACAGTAGAGAGCCTCGAAAGTATGAGGGCCTACCAAGTCCAGATTAAAGCTCCACGTCCGGATCGCTGTAACGTTGTATGGTATGATTAACGTCAACCTGTGCCTGTACCTAAAAATAGATAATTGTATGGAATTAGTACACACTTGTACTAAGTATAGGTATATGCAAGAAGACTCCAACGACATGCATGAGAATTAATAGCTCATTCCTGACAACATGATTTATGGAAAGTCAAGTCAATGGACTTGCTAAATATGGATTAGCAAAGTCATGAGTGTAACATGCATCATCAAACATATTATTTTGCAAACAACACATAACATATTCCATATATCATGTCACGTAGTTCATATCATTCTTTCGTATGCCATGAGACCTTGGGATCATGGACTTGACATTGGGACTTCCCAAAATAAGGGCTCAACATATGGGACCTCAACTAGGGAGCCTTCATTAGCAAACACAGAGTCTGCTTCATTTATTCATACGTACTTCAATTTTAATTCTTTCATATAGTAGTGCAATCAACAGTCATACCTAGGATGTAGGTTAAGACTCTCATAGGGTTTGGTGTACAATGACAAAAAATTAACCTAACGTCATAACATAAGTGTAGCTTACCTCTTTATTATCATATCCTTACACCTTTTGGTATAGTTCATTTCATTATGTGCATCATTTGAGGCAGGCCTCATTCATTCTTTTGGAACTTTGACTTAAACCTACATAGATCATGTGAGTATAATGAAATCTTGTTTCTCCCACACACCAAAAAGAGGTCGAATCACCGACCAATGTAACCCAAGACATGCTAGCTTACATGGGAATCGAACCCCGCTAGATCCCTATATTGGCAGTATAGGTTCAAAGACCAGGAGATATAAGGAGACCCATACCCAGCATGCTGGACAGTCTCATCTCATGAGAGTTAAACCTCCGCCCTTCCCGAAAGAAGGCATCACCATTAATATCTAGCCTATCGGTGATTAGTATAAAGTTTCATTATATTGAACTCATACATCATGGAAGCTGGCTTCTAGCATGAGGACATCATTGCTCATTAGATGATTTTCCATCTCATTATTAGTATTTTGTATGCATTAAGTTCAATAATTTCATTATAGTGTTCATAAAGATTGGTCTCTTCATTAACTTTACACTCTCATAGGTGAGTACTATTTGGTAACATTTACTTAGGCTCATTTGAAATTGCTCACATCTTTCACATTAGCCTCTTATCATGATGTCACACATTCATTAACTTTAGCACATTTACTATTTATAATTACTTACCCCTTTATTGAATGTTCATCTAATCATATGCCAATGCACTTGGCCATATATTGTATTTCACGCTCTTACTTCACCCCTTCAAGGTTTTACATCATTTCATCACATAGGCGAAATCTTCAAATAGGTTTTATCACGTTCATCAAACTATAATTTTCTTCTCCTATGGTCGGTATAAGAATTTTACCGACTATATGATATTTCCATCCAATTCCTTATAATATGAACCTTCTCCAAAGTGTTATAAATCAAATTGGGACCTAAAATTGAAGACTCACCCACTTCAAACCATGAAACTTGAGATCTACATATCCTACCATACAAGACTTCGTAAGGAGCCATAAATATAAAGAAATGGTTACTATTGTTATAAGCAAATTCCACCAAAGGCTATTGCTTATCCCAATTTCCCTTGAAATAAATTGTATAAGCTCGAAGAATATCTTCAAGGGTTTGAATAGTATGCTCCGCTTGACCACACATTTGTGGATAAAAAGAAGTGCTTAACATCACCTATGTACCCAACCCTTCTTTGAATCACTTCCAAAACGTGCATGAGAATTGTGCAGCCCTATTCGATATGATGGATAACGGAATACCAGGGCGAGACAAAATCTCATTTATGAAGATCCTTATTTAATCCTCCGCCGAATAAGTAGACTTGACATGATAAAAGTGAATGGATTGGGTCAACCTATCCACAATCACCCATATAGAGTCATATTCTTTTTGTGTCTGAGGAAAACCTACCACAAAATCCATATAGATGTCTTCCCAATTCCAAGTAGGAGTTTTGATTTCTTTAAGTAAACCACCCAGCTTTTGGTGTTCGGATTTCACTTGTTGATAATTTGTACACTAAGCAACAAATCCCGCTATGTCCTTTTTCAAACCTCCAACCAAAATAGTTCCCTAAGTTCATGATACATATTTGTAGAACCCGAATGGATTGAGTAATGGGACGCATGTGCTTCCTCAAAAATCTTATTTCTCAAGCCATCTACATTGGAAACACATAAACTTCCTTGATACCTCAACACACCATCCCCCCCCATAGGGAGAATCACTCATTAAGCTTGCCAAGAACCTATTCCTTCAACTCCATCAATGGTTGATCAAGGTTTTGTTTTGACTTTACCTCAACCACCAATGATGACTCGGAGTTATTATGGACCATAAAACCACCGTTCATAGAATATTCCAACTTAACACCCAATCTAACCAACCTATGAACATCTTTAAATAGGTTTCTCATAGCTTCCTCAACATTGGATACACATCCCATGGACAAAAGACTCAAAGTCTCCGCTCCCACATTGGCCTTGCCAGGGTGATAGAGAACGATCATGTCGTAATCTTTCACAATTAAAACCATCGTCTTTGTCGGAGATTAAATTCATATAAGTAATGCCTCCATATGTTAAAGGCAAATACTTTGGCCGCTAACTTAAGGTCTTGAGTTGGATAGTTTCTCTTATGTACCATAGGTTGCCAAGAGGAATAGACTATTACCTTCCCATGTTCCATAAGAACGCACCCCAACCCAAATCGGGATGCATCATAATATACAATAAAACCCCTGGTACACTCCGGTAAAGTCAATACCGGAGCGGAAGTAAGACTTTACTTCAAGACTTTGAAGTTTCTCTCGCATGCTTCCGACCACTCAAATTTCTTACTCTTTTGGATCGAAGTAGCCAAGGGATATGCAATGGACGCAAAACCATTCAGAAACCTCCTATAATAACACGCTAGACCAAATCAAATCCTAATGTTGGCTGGAGTCCATGGTCTAGCCCAATTCTTCACTGCCTCGTTTTCCTTGGATCAACCTCAACTCCCTAACTAGAGATGATATGACCAAGAAACACCACCGACATCAACCAAAACTCACATTTTTTATACTCGGAAAAATAAATGGTTCTCCTTAAGCACTTGTAACACCACCCTCTAATAGTGCATATGATCACACTTATTTTTCAAATATACAAAGATATCGTCAATGAAGACAATGAAAAATGAATCTACGTAACTTTGAAACACTCTATTCATGAGATCATAAATGTCGCCGGGGCATTAGTTAGACAAAAAGGCATTACTATGAACTCATAGTTACCATATCTAGTATGAAATGCCATTTTCGGTTTATCCTCACCTATCACCCTAAGTTTGTGATACCACGACCTCAAGTAAATATTATAAAAGTAGCTTGGCCCTTCGAGTTGATCAAACAAGCCGTCAATCCGCGGATAGGACACTTGTTCTTCATAGTGAATTTGTTGAGTTGGCGATAATGTAACGACCTGTTTAGTCGTTTTGAGCAGCAGATTTTATTTCTGGAAAAACTGTGTGAGTCGACGGAACCCACGACGGACCGTCATGGACACGACGGGCCGTCGAGGGTGTCTCTTTCCAAAAGACTTAGACTTCTGAAATTTGGGTACTGAAATCGACTCTCTGAACTTGGCGACGGA
>NC_028641.1:59024327-59028037 GCF_001406875.1 Solanum pennellii
GTCTAGTAGAGTCTTAAGGAACGGTAGGGGGACGCCTTTACTTTTCTTTGAGAGGCTATAGGACTTTAGGAAAATTCCATTCTTTCTTTCTTTCGTGCTATTACTTGAATCCAATTAGTATCTAGATGATACAAATTGGTATCTGACCATATTCACTCTATATTCGCAGATGGTCAGAACAAAAGCAACGGCAAGAGGGCATGGTAGAGGTCGTGGGAGGATGTCCTCTAGGGAAGAGGACGAGCACCTAGCCCATCTGGTACTAGGGCGGTGACTCCTCCACCAACTGAGGAAGTGGTAAGAGAAGGGGAGGATGGGGAAAATGAACAAGTGCAGGATGAGGAAATGCCACCCCAACCTACCCCAGAGATGATCAATCAGGTTCTCGCTTATCTTAGTGGGTTGTCTGATCAGGGTCAGGCACCTCCAGTGTTTTCTGCACCAACACCTCCGATTTCAGAGGTACAACATGCAGCCACTATGGCTCCTCTTATGGATGCCTCATTGGATATAGGCACGTTTCCACGTCTGACTACTGGGCCTATAATGACAAATGATCAGCATGAACTTTTCAGTAAGTTCTTGAAATTGAAACCTCCAGTCTTCAAGGGTGCTGAATCTGAGGATGCTTACGATTTTCTGGTTGACTGTCATGAGCTACTACACAAAATGGGTATAGTAGAACGGTTTGGTGTTGAGTTCGTGAGTTATCAGTTTCAAGGGAACGCCAAAATGTGGTGGCGGTCACATGTTGAGTGTCAACCAACAGAGGCACCACCTATGACTTGGGCCTCATTCTCTAGCTTGTTTATGGAGAAGTATATCCCCCGGACTTTGAGGGATAGGAAAAGGGATGAGTTCTTGAGCCTAGAGCAGGGTAGGATGTCGGTCAATGCATATGAGGCTAAGTTTCGTGCACTATCTAGGTATGCCACTCAGCTTTGCTTCAGTTCACAAGAGCGGATTCGCCGTTTTGTGAAAGGGTTGAGGTCAGATTTGCGGATTTCAGCCTTACAGGTAGCGGCTACAGCGAAATCCTTCCAAGAAGTGGTAGATTTCGTGATAGAGGTGGAAGGAGTGAAGCCAGACGAATTCACTACGGCATCGACATCAAAGAGGTTTCGAAAGGGAGGTGAGTTTAATGGTTCTTACTCTAGAGGACAGGGTTCCGGAGGTTACTCAGTTCGACCCGTTCAGTCTTCACTACAGACTGTAGTTGGGGGTCCACCTCAGACCGGTCAACATTTCTCTGAGAGACCTATGCTTGAATCCAGAGAGTGTTATGGATGTGGGGAGACTGGACATATTAGGAGGAATTGTCCAAAACAGAGTTATAGACCCCCAATAGCTAGAGGCAGAGGTGGTCATGGTAGAGGCCGTTATTCTGGAGGACGTGGTGGCCGAGGTAATGGTGGTCACCAAAACGGCCGGGGTGATGGGCAAACTGGAGCCACTACAACACAACATGGTAGGGGCAACGGACAAACAAACGAAAGGGCCCATTGTTATGCTTTCCCTGGGAGATCGGAGGCGGAGACATCTGATGCTGTCATCACAGGTAATCTTCTGGTTTGTGATTGCATGGCTTCTGTATTGTTTGATCCGGGATCCACATTTTCTTATGTATCTTCCTCATTTGCTAATGGTCTTAATTTACGTTGTGAATTACTTGATATGCCTATTCGTGTTTCTACTCCGGTGGGTGAGTCTGTGGTAGTTGAAAAGGTATATAGGTCTTGTTTGGTGAACTTTGTGGGGAGCAACACTTATGTAGATTTGGTTATCTTAGAAATGGTTGATTTTGATGTAATTCTGGGTATGACTTGGCTTTCTCCGCAATTTGCGATCTTGGATTGTAATGCTAAAACAGTGACGTTAGCCAAGCCTGGGACAGATCCGTTAGTGTGGGAGGGTGACTACACTTCCAATCCGGTGCGTATCATCTCCTTTCTTCGTGCTAAGAAAATGGTTAGTAAAGGGTGTTTAGCTTTCTTGGCACATCTCAAGGATGATACTACCCAAGTACTTTCGATTGAGTCGGTTTCGGTGGTCCGTGAGTTTCTGGATGTGTTCCCTGCAGATCTTCCTGGTATGCCACCAGATAGGGATATTGACTTCTGTATTGATCTTGAACCGGGTACTCGCCCCATTTCTATACCCCCTTATAGAATGGCTCCTGCGGAGTTAAGAGAGTTAAAAGCCCAACTTCAAGAGTTGTTGAGCAAAGGCTTCATTAGACCAAGTGCATCTCCTTGGGGTGCTCCGGTTTTGTTTGTGAAGAAGAAGGATGGGAGTTTTCGGATGTGCATAGACTACCGGCAGTTGAACAAGGTAACCATAAAGAACAAGTATCCTCTTCCTCGCATTGATGACTTGTTCGATCAGTTACAAGGTGCTTGTGTCTTCTCTAAGATTGACTTGAGATCCGGTTATCATCAACTGAAAATACGGGCAACGGATGTGCCAAAGACTGCTTTTAGAACCAGGTATGGGCATTACGAATTTGTAGTGATGTCTTTTGGTCTTACGAATGCCCCTGCTGCGTTCATGAGTTTGATGAACGGGATTTTTAAGCCATATTTGGATCTCTTTGTGATCGTATTTATTGATGATATACTAATATACTCTAAAAGTAAGGAGGAACATGAGGAGCATTTGAGAATGGTATTGGAAATGTTGAGGGAGAAAAAGCTTTATGCCAAGTTCTCTAAGTGTGAGTTTTGGCTAGATGCAGTGTCCTTCTTGGGGCACGTGGTTTCTAAGGATGGGGTGATGGTGGATCCTTCTAAGATCGAAGTAGTGAAGAATTGGGTAAGACCTACTAATGTGTCAGAAATAAGGAGCTTTGTTGGGTTAGCTAGCTACTACCGCCGATTTGTCAAGGGATTCTCTTCTATTGCTTCCCAACTGACGAACTTGACTAAGCAAAATGTTCCATTTGTATGGTCGGATGAGTGTGAGGAAAGCTTTCAGAAGCTCAAGACTCTGTTGACTACTGCACCAATTCTCACCTTGCCAGTGGAAGGTAAGAATTTCATTGTCTATTGTGATGCATCCTATTCGGGTTTGGGTGCAGTGCTAATGCAAGAGAAGAATGTGATTGCTTATGCTTCAAGACAATTAAAAGTGCATGAACGTAACTATCCAACTCATGATTTGGAATTGGCCGCGGTAGTGTTTGCATTAAAGCAATGGAGACACTATCTATATGGGGTTAAGTGTGAAGTCTATACGGATCATCGTAGCCTACAGTATGTCTTTACTCAGAAAGATTTTAACTTGAGAAAGAGGAGATGGATGGAACTACTGAAGGATTACGAGGTCACTATCTTGTATCACCCAGGAAAGGCTAATGTGGTGGCAGACGCCTTAAGTAGAAAAGCAGGGAGCATGGGTAGTCTAGCTCACTTACAAGCTTCTAGACGCCCATTGGCTAGAGTGGTTAAGACTCTGGCTAATGACCTTATGAGGTTGGAGGTAAATGAGAAGGGAGGATTTCTGGCCAGTGTGGAGGCGAGATCTTCTTTTCTTGACAAGATCAAGGGAAAAAAGTTTAAGGATGAGAAATTGATCCGAATCCGAGATAAAGTGTAGCGAGGAGAGGCTAAAGAAGCAACAATCGATGAGGAAGATGCTTTGAGAATCTTGAGAAGGGTATGTGTACCCCGTGTTGATGATTTGATCAACACTATTCTGACAGAGGCTCATAG
>NC_028641.1:59031798-59106330 GCF_001406875.1 Solanum pennellii
CAGATTTTGGGGAAATAATAGATGTTGAATTTTAGAAATTATTGAATTGTCTTTTATTAATGAGTTTAAGTCTTCCGCATTGCTTTATGTTGATATTAAATTGAAATGTTAAGGTTTAGATTGGTTGGTTCGCTCACATAGGAGGGTAAATGTGGGTGCCAGTCGCGTCTCGGTTTTGGGTCGTGACAGATAATCAATGCACATCCTAAGGGAACCATCATTCCTCTTCACAAATAAAGCTGGAGCACCCCATGAAGCCTTTTTCTTGTAAATCTTTTAGCCATAAACTCTTTCAATTCGAGTGGAGCCATCCCATAATGAGGAATTGAAATGGTATTTGTATCCGATAACAAAACAATACAAAAATCAATTACTTATTCGGGAGGAATAATGGGAAGATCATTAGCGAAGACCTCCGGAAATACCCTGAATATAAGGACCGACCCAATGGGAGGAATTTCCGAGTCTAAATCATGGACTCTTACTGTATGGTATGATCACCCTTTAGACATCATCCTACAAGCTATTAAACCATAAATGATACGACCTCTAGAAATAGAATTTCCCTTCTTTCACTCTAAAAAGGGCTCATTTGGAAGGTTAAACTTCACCACCCTTGTTCTAGATTCTATCGAGGCAAATAAAGCATCGAACTAATGCATACCCAATATGACATCGAATTCGAACATATCAAGTTTTACTAGGACAATTTATGTATACCCTTTTTGCAACAACCAACTCACCTATCGGGGTAGTTACTACGAAAGGGTCATTTAGAATATCGGACAAAATCTCAAACTTCTTAGATATCAAGGGAGTAATAAAATATAATGTAGCGCCTCCATCAAGTAAATCATATACATTAACGGAGAAGACTTTCAAAATACCGGTCACCACGTCGGGAGAAGTCTCTTGCTCAGCACTTAAGCGAAGTACGTAAAAGTGATTGTTCATAGGAGCATCATTTGAACACTTGCATGCCCAATCTCCTTGTCTTGGCCCTTATCGTTTGGTCAATCTCAAACTTTTTGCCCACTATTACCACGATCAAAATATATATCTGTTCCCTTAAGGTAATCACCATAATGCTTCTTGCAACACTTCCCACAATTTGGCTTCTTGCTGGTGAAATAATATCTCTTCCCTTCTTAGGCTTATGGTTACACACCTTATCTTCCATAGACTTGGGGAACTAGGAAGGAACTTGGTTGGAAACGTTTCTCTAGAACCTAGGCTTGTCTTGTATAACAAGCCTACCCTTTGAAAAACCACAATCAAACGACCTTGCCCTTTTTGCATCCCTACTCTTTCTCTTATCCTTTGTCTCTTCCACTTTTCGAGCATGAACCATGGAAGAAAAATATTCATATTATCATGTAGCATACCCTAATGACATTACTATTGAAAGTTATCTGACACTCTCGTCACAAAGCGATTTATTTCATCCCGAGGATAGGAAACAAAAGAATCAGCATTCGTTCACAATTTAGTGAGTTTCAAAGAGTATTCAAGTACACTAAATACCTCCTTCACGAAAGTTGATGAACTCCAACATCTTGGCTTCCTTCTTATCCCTAGGAAAGAATCGATCAAGAAAATCATTCTTGAACATCTTCCAAGTCACCAGTCCACCTCTTAAAGGCCTATTCTCCCTTCATCATCATGACTTAATCACAATTAACCATAATTTGATGTAAAAGATAGGGATTATAAGACTTACCAAGTCTCCTTCATGATCAATCATGAAAGTCTTACAATCAACCCTTAATTAAACTCAGTTAGGGAGTAACATCATAATAAATAAACGATCAACATAATAACAAGACTAGAAAAGTGACTACATCAAAATTCAATACTTGATCAAACCTTAAGACGAGATACTTAGGTCAATTTACAACATAATTTATAACCTAGATAACTTCTAAAGAACTAGCATGAAAATACTAAAATTCACCCTAATTTGTTCATGATTAGTATAACAACATCATCTTGTAGTAATTCAACGAATAACCAATTCAATTGAATCAATACAATACAATTCATATAATGGTCATCACGTAGGGTTAGGGTTTAAGGGTCATCTTCTACAAACAAGACAAATACATAAAGATATATAACAATTGAGTTAGAATACATGTTAATATATTAATAATATCATAAATAAATCATAAAAAAATCAATTCATAACATTAATTTTGTATTCGATGAAAACCCACTTGAACACTCGATATTGGAAATCAATTTGATGGAACCCTTTAAGGAAAGAGGTCTATGGTTAATTAGGTCCCATACCTTACTAATTGATGAATATTGATGGAGGAAATTTAACATTTTCAGCCCAAAAACCCTCCCCTATCTTGGTCTTAATTGGTGTTCTTCACTAGGAAGAGAAAGAAGAGAGAAACAAGAGAATTTTGGATTTGGAAATTATGAACTTAGGTTAGTATAATTTAGGTTATGGTCTTTATATAGGTAATTAATTAACTTAATTAGACCTCACTTAACCCCTAACAAACAACATAACCCCTTAATTAATTATTTGGAACTAATTAAAACCGTGCAGTAATTTAAGTTACTACAGACGACAGCACGATCAACGGATCGTGGGTCAATCGACGGCCACACACGCCCTTCCGTGCTGCACATCCGCCGTCTTTGTCAAAGACTATGAAAATGAGGCCCTCCAATTATTTGGATAAGTGTATGTCTACCGATGGCACCGACACCCCGTCAATCAACACACGCCCCGTCGATTCCCTTTCGTGAGTGCACACTTGCCAAGCAATGTTTGACTCTAACGTGCAAGGGTCATTCTCGTTGGCCCTTGGTAGGTCCTTGGGGAGTCGTACCTTGAACTATTTACCATGAATAACATAAACACATTATAGACAACCTTCCACCAATTTTCATCATTTTCCGACTCTTAAAAGCTACTCAAATAGGCTAAGGCACGCTAATACCTCCTTGAACTAATTTCCGGACGTCATGGACGTTCTTGGACATTTTTGTTTCTAGACTTCATAAATGACTTATATTCATTAAAAAGGACCTGAAAATTGTGTGTAAACCTTGTTACATATATGTAAGGCTCTAGAACACTTCTTTGACTTTTGAAGTGTTACATTATCCCCCCCTAGGATCATTCATCCATGAATAACAGTAAAATTCTTTTGAAGGAAGGAATAGACTCAAAACTTGCAGCCCAACCAATCCACTATAGTAACAACATCAACCATATCAATAACACAAGGCAATTCAAGATTTCAATTATTACATATAGGGACCAAGATTACATTATGAGGAACATCCTTCTCACAACAACATGAGCTCAACATAGCATTCATGAGTCAACTATGCCAAAGTTTAACTTGCCAACATGCTATATATCATTTCATATACACTCACCATATCAAAATGTACAACATGACTCAAAAAAAGACAAAGAGCAAAATTGAAATTTTTTTGAGTTAATTAGGTATGTTTCACTGTAACATCACTGTAACGACATCAAAAATGCACCTTTTGTAAAACTTCACTAAAAATCAAAGCAACTTCAATTTTAATTATTATTCTCATTATTAGTGGGAACAACTAACCTTAGTTATAAAATATATGAGGGTAGCAGGACTTCGTGTCGGCCTCGGCCTCCCATGTTGCACCCTCAACTAGGTGATTCTTCCATAACAACATTACGGACCTATGAAGGATTTAAACCTTAACCTCCTCATAAGAGAAGTTATCCTTCACAGCAAAACCCTGAATAGAAAGAATAGACTCAGGATCACCGATACACTTCATAAAAATAGATACATGGAAAACCGGATTAATCGCAACCAATTCACTAGACAACCTTAACTCATAGGCAACATTACCAACCCTTTGCAGGATATCATAGGGACCAACATAACGAGGACTGAACTACCCTTTCATTCCAAATCTAACCACCTCTCTCATAGGTGAAACTTTCAAATACACCTTATCACCTTCTTCAAACTCTAAATACATTCTCATATGATCGGCATAAGACTTTTGCCGACTATAGGATGTTTGCAACCGGTTCCTTATGATATGAACCTTCTCAGAATTCTTATAAATCAAATCAAGACCAACAATCGAAGTCTCACCCACTACAAATCATCCAAATGGAAACCTACACCTCCTACCATACAAGGCTTCATAAGGAGCCATGGATATGGATGAATGAAAATTATTTTTATATGCAAACTCCACCAAAGTCAAATGCTTATCCCAATTTCCCTTTAAATAAACAATACAAGTTCTAATCATATCCTCAAGGGTTTCAATAGTACGCTCCACCTTACCGTCTTTTTGGGTATGAAATGTTGTGCTTAACTTCACCTTAGAACCTAACCCTTCTTGGAATGACCTCCAAATTATAGATGTGAATTGTTCACCCCTATCACATATGATGGATAACGAAATACCGTGGCGACACAATCTCTTCTATGAATATCCTTGCATAATATTCTGCCGAATGAGTAGACTTGACGGGAATAAAATGAGCGGACTTGTAAGCCTATCGACAAAAACCCATATAGAGTCATATTGCCTTTAAGTGCAAGACAAACCTACTACAAAATTTATATTGATGTCTTTCCACTTCGAAGTAGGATCATGGATTTCTTGTAGTAAGCCACTGGGCTTTTGATGTTTGGCTTTCACTTGTTGGTAATTTGGACACATAGCAACAAACTCCGCTATGTCTTTCTTCAAACCTTCCCACCAAAATACCTCTATGTATTTCATAAAAACTTCCAACCAAAATACATCCCTAAGGTCATGGTAAATTTTTTTTTTACCCGGATGAATGTAGTAACGGGACCCATGGGCTTCCTCAAGGCTCTGGTTCCTCAACCCATCTACATTGGGAACAGACATCTTCCTGGATACCTCAAGACACCATCCCCCCTAAGGAGAATACCTCATTAATCTTACAAAGAACTGATTCCTTAAACTCAATCAATGTTTGATCAAGGTGTTGTTTGGACTTCACCTCAACCACCAAGGATGGCACCATTCGGAAAATTTTCCGATCTCACACCCAATCTAGCAACCTACGATCATCTTTTACTAGGTACTTTTTGGCTTCATCTACATGAGACACACTATCATGGTAATACGACATAGAGAATCTGCAACCATATTAGCCTTACCAGGGTGATAGAGAACAATCATGACGTAATATTTCAACAATTTCGACCACCTTCTTTGTTGGTGATTCTACTCCTTTTGGGTAAAAAAATATTGGATACTCCTATGGTCGGTATACACATAAACATGGGCTTCATACAAGTAAAAAGCCTCCATATTTTCAAGGCAAATACGACGGCCGCTAACTTAAGATCATGAGTTGGATAGTTTATCTCATGAACCTTAAGTTTCCTAGAATCATAGTATATAACCTTCCCATGTTGCATAAGCACACACCATAAACCTACTCGGGATACATCACAACACACAACGAAACCCTTTGTACCCTCTGGTAAAGTCAACACCGGAGCGGAAGCAAGCCTATCCTTCAAGATTCGGATTCCTCCGACAACTCAATTTCTTAAATTTGTTGGGTCAAAGTAGTAAAGGGAGATCCAATGGAGTCAAAACCATCCACAAACATCCGATAATAAACCGCTATACCAAAGAAACTCCTAATGTCAATTGGAGTCAATTGTCTAGGCCAGTTCTTCACCGCCTTAGTATTCATTCGATAAACCTCAACTCCCTCACTAGATGTGATATGACCAATAAATTCCACCGACCTCCACAAAAACTCACATTTACTATACTTGGAAAATAATTGATTATCCTTAAGCACTTGTAACACCACTCTCAAATGGTTCATGTGATCACCCTCATTTTTTGAATATATCAATATGTTGACAATGAAGAAAATGACAAATGGATATAGGTAACTTCGAAAAAACCTATTCATGAGATCCATAAACACCGCCGAGGCATTTGTGTGACGAAAGGACATTACTAAGAACTCAAATAGACCATATCTAGTTTGAAATTCCATCATTGGTATATCCTCACCTCTCACCCTAAGTTGGTGATACCCCAATCTAAAGTCAATCTTAGAAAAGTATCTCGCCCTTTGATGTTGATCAAACAACTAATCATTCCGCGGGAGAGGATAGTTGTTCTTAAGAATGACTTTGTTGAGTTGGCGATAATAAATGCACATCCTAAGGTAATCATCCTTCTTCTTCACAAATAAAACCGGAGCACCTTACAGAGAAATACTAGGTCTAATGAAACCTTTATCTAGTAAATCTTTGAGTAGAGCCTTTAACTTTTTCAATTCAGTCGGACCCATCCGATAAGGAGGTATTGAAATGGAATTTTTATCCGGTAACAAGTCGATACCAAAAAAAAGATTCCCTTTCTGGAGGAATACCATTGGGGAAGACCTCCGGAAATTCCCTCACTACTTGTACTGACTAAATGGAAGGAATTTCGGAGTCTAGATATAGACTCTTACTATATGCTATAAACACCCTTTAGAGATAATCCTACAAGCTTTTAAATAAGAGATGATACAACCTCTAGGAATAGAATTTCCCCCTTCCACTCTAAGACGAGCTCATTTGGAAACTTAAACTTCACCACCGTTGTTGTAGAATCTATAGAGGTTAAGCAAGCATGCAACAAATCCATAACAATATGACAACCAAATCAAACATATCAAGTTCTACTAGTTCAACATGAGTAATTCTAATGGGAAACATTATTGGACAATTTCAATATACCTTTTTCGCAACAACCGACTCACCCATCGTGGTAGTTACTATAAAATGTTCATCTAGAATGTCGGGCAAAATATCAAACATCTTATCTTAAAATGAGTAACAAAAGATAATGTAGCGCCTGTATCAAGTATAGCATATTCATCAATGGAAAAGACATTCAACATACCGGTCACCATGTCGGGACAAGTCTCTTGCTCACGCCTAGAGCAAAGTGCATAAAAAGTGATTCTTAGTAGGAGCTTCATTAGAACCACTTCCTTGCCCACTCTCCTTGTCTTTACCCTTCACATTTCGGTAATCTCAAACTTTGTACCCAGTTTTACCACAACCAGAATAATTATCCATTCCCTTAAGGCAGTCACCACAATTATTCTTTCCACACTTTCCAGAAGTTGGCTTTTTGGTTTTTGATTTAGTATCTTTTCCCTTCATAGGTTTACGGTTAGACAGCCTATCTTCCCTAGCCTTAGGGAACTTGGAATAAACTTAGTTTGAAACCCTTTTACAGATATCAATTTTTGACGCATTTCTTCAAGTATTCATTGCTTATAATCACAATAAGAAGATTAGATACTAAAAACACGTAGAGCTAAACTCTGGAGCCAAGATATTAGATTTCAAAGAAAGTTAAAAGTTTTCTAAGCATCACGTAGATTCCCATTCATAAGTATGGCGCGCTTCACAATTATGAATACGAACCTACGTAGACGTGGTTAGGATGGACATCGACTCAAAGATATTCAACCTCATGCTCTTATACCATGTTTGTCACATCTGGGAAGCACCCCTTAGATGTAACAGGCGGCGGCGTCCTCTTTGAGGACTAAGACTAGCCTCTTAGCTTACATCAGTACATTCATAGGTTAAATGCGGAAATTTTAAAACAATTTTATTACTTCTACATTGAGGTTTACAAAGACCTCTACATACACATAATATGTATATTGAGTATACATAGATTATTCGTATATGAAGATTACTTAGTCTTCTACTTTTAAAGCACATCGATACAGAAAATATGACATTGTCTCAAAAGCATCTCTCATCTCCTAACCATAAAATAAGAGTGTAATAATTTGGGCCTAGCAGATACATCAATATACCATGACCACATATAGGTCATACAATGTTTAGTACCCAAATGAAAAGGAAAGAATATAAGAGTCTTAATACTAAAACAAGATCATAAGCTTGATATTGGCATTTCCCTCGTAATGTGAGGACCTACCCAACTTTGATGATTGAGAATTCCAAGTCTTATTAAAAGTTTTCTAAAATCCCTTCAATGACCATAACCTAAAATGTTGGGGAAAAAGGATGAAATGGGGTTAGTACACCACTTATACTAATTATGAGACCATGTGCACACATATCATGAAATCAATGCAAATAAAAGGGTCATTTTATAATAGGTATGCATTTTACTTTGAAAATCTTTATTGAGATTCAATAAGACCATACCAATAAATAAGACATATTCATTGAATCCACAGCATATACATCACATGACCAACAATACTAAGTCTAGACAAGTGAAAATGCATATCATATAATTGAACACATATTCAAAATAACTCTATAATAAAGTTATCATAGCAACAAGCATGAATAAGAGTACATTTAAACATCACCAAAGCAAGACAATTAGTCATGACCCTCTTTAAGTCTGCTTATGAAAGGACTAAGTGAATCCCCATAACCTTACATAATCAGGTAAACCTAGCAAAAACCATAATCAATGTCCGGCTTCACATAACATTACATTAAGATTTCATAATATCATACTCAAACAATAGAGATCAAGTACATGTTCATAAGAGTAATGAATATGACATAGTGTCATTCATATGTAAGATCATCATATACATATCATTTACATTTATAAGCATATACATACATAAAAACATCCTCCTAAGACTTTCCTTAATGCTAACAAGTGCAATGTATAGGTAGAGTCCCATGCACCTACCTAAAAAAAGCTAAACGCTTAGGTCATCTTAGTTAGAGTTCAATCCATTAGTTTCTTTTACCTTTTGGGAACATCTTACCTTAACCAACATAGACCACATGAGCTAATGTGGAATCCATTTTCATGAAACCCTACACCGAAAGAAGGTAGACTACTTGTCAAGGCAGTACCAAAACATGAACATAGAAACTACGTGGATCCACTAGATAGTATCCCAATGGGGAAATTTAGTTCTAGAACAAGGAGATATAGTTGGGACCCTCCTTATGCTACATGCATTGAAGTCTCCAATCTCAAGAGTACATTACTGATCCTACCTTCCCTATGTGGGAAGGGACATTCCTCACTGTAGTTCACTCGGTGCTAAGCAACAGTTTCATTTGAATTGTCTTTAATACTGTATTAATCATCATAGCTTAATGTAGGTCAGAGGGTCTATACCTTGTATAAACATCATCATGATAGCTTAATAAGAATTGCATGAGTGTTATCCTTTCATTAGAATACACACAAGTGAGGTTACCACATTAAAATATAATTTCAAAATAAAGCACATTGGTAAATCATCATCATCATTATAAAATTTACATCTTAGCCAACACCTTATAATCCATAGTAAAGACATTTCAATTCAAAATAATACCAACCTTATCAATCCTATTACTAGGCATATTTCAATACAACATCATCACTTAATCACAAGTAACCATAATTGAAGTAAAGAATAGGGATCACAACACTTACCAAGTCTCTTTCATAATATATCATCAAGGTCTTACCATCAACCCATTATTTAAACCCTATAAGGGTGTAATATCATCACACCACAATAACTAATATAATAACAAGGCTAATTGAATTACTACATCACAATCCATCATTAATTCATAGCTTAAGATAAGAGACTTCGGTCAAAGTCATAAATTAGATCAATTACTCAATAACTAGAATGATAGGACGATAATTAACCATAATATATTCATAATTGATACAATATCATCTTCTATTAGTAATTCAACCCATACGAATTCAATTGAACCAACATTACACAATTCATGTTTAAAGAATAACCTATGGTTAAGGGGAATAAGTAATATTCTTCAAAGTAGACCTATTCATCAAGAAATAACATAATATGAGTTAAAATTCATGTTAATATATTCATAAAATCCAAAAGAAATCATAAGCAAAGTAATCCATAACATCAATTTCCTAATTGGATGAAAATCCACTTCAAAATCAACTTTTGAAATTAATTTGATGGAACCCTTTGAGGAAAGAGGTCTCCAAGGTGAAAGAAATACCATACCATCAAATTTGATGAAGATTGATGGAGAACCGTTGGTGATTGCAGATCTAAAACCCACCTTGACCTTGACTTCTATGGATTTCTTCAACTATAGAGAGAAAGAAGAGGGAAGGAAGAGAGTTTTTGGTTTTTGGAATTTATTAGAGCTTAGGTTAGTCTAATTAGCATAGGGCTTTATATAGTTTGTTAACTAACTTAATTGGTCTTCCCTAAACCCATAAATAATTAATTAACCACCTAATTAATTAACTTAGGTTATTAAAATCGAGCAGCAAAATAGTGGTCTCAAAGACGAGACAACGCTCGACGACCCATTTGTCAAACGATGGTCAAGGGACCAACCGTCCTGTTGGATCGTCATTAACTTGAGAGACTCTGAAAAATAGGAACTTTTCGAATTTGGATAAGTAGTTCATAGACAGTGGCCATCGATTCTTCGTTGATTGATACATGCTCAATTCTTGACACATGATGGTGAAACTCTCTCTTGATAGCTTTTAGCCACTTTTACAAGGGTCCTCCTCAATGGCACTTGATTGGTCCTTGGAGAGTCGTGTCTGAACGTTTCGACTATGAACTAACTCTAATACATGTTAGACACCCTTCCACCAATTTTCATCATTTTCCAACTCCTAAAAGCTACTCAAATAGTCTAAGGCACGCTAGTACCTCATTGAACTAGTTTCCGGACGTCATTGACATTATTTTAATTTTTGACTTTGAAACTTCCTAAATGAATTATATAGATTAAAATAGTCCTTACACAGTTTCTAAACCTTTTAACACTTATGTTAGGCTCTAGAAAACGTCTCACACTTTCGGTGTATTACACAACTTTTATTTTAAACTCAAAAGTCACTCAACTATAAGTTCTTTGCACAGAATATCACGCAACCTATTTAATTATTTTTTAAATAAAAATTCAGGGAAATAGAATTTTTATTGCTAATAAAAATTTTAAGAAAACAATATACTTCTATTAAATCATTTAAGGACCCATCCCGTTTCAGCAACTCGCTAAAAATATAATATATAACCTTTTATTTTACCATTAATTTCCTAATCATTCTCCCTCGTCTCCCCATTCTTTACCTCTATTGAAATTTCTATTACAAATCAGATTGTTTAACTTTTTATCTGTACCATACATTAAAAAAGTTGTAGAAATTTTATTTTATTTTTTAATTTCTTGGTTTCTACTAAACTCTTGGCACCAAATTGTAAAACAAACAACTATTTAAGATAAGGAAAAAAGAAAAAATTAATTGTAAAATATTAAATATTATATATTTAGTAGGTTGGAGTAAATGGAACGGTTTAATAAATGGTTAAATGGATATACATTTGGTTCTTAAGATTTTGATTAATAATTAAAATTCCATGTCACTAAATTTTAATGAAAAAAGTAACTACATAGATTGGGTGACGTTTTGTGCAAAGAAGTGATAGTTCAGTGACTTTTGAATTGAAAATGGAACTTGACTGACTTTTTATGAAAACAATTGATAGTTGAATAACTTTTGAGTTGAAAATGAAAGTTGCTTGAATTTTTTTGAAAACAATTGATGGTTTAGTGACAATCAAAGTTAATAAATCTCATTTGGAATATTCACATGTAAAGTCAACATATGCATATCCATTAGTCTACAAGCGCATAAGAACAACTTCCTAGGACGTTCCTCAAGGCCAAATAATGCTATGTATAGGAAGAGTCCCATACCTCTACCTAGACTAAGTCAAACCCCTTAAGTCACCCTAGTTAGTGTTCACTTCACTACTTCATTTTACTTTTGGGAACTGTCACCTTAACCATAATAGACCACATGACCTAAATGTGGAATACGGTGTCAGGAAACCCTACACCGAAAAAAGGTTGACTACATCCCAAGGTTGTACCAAAACATCATCATAGCATTCTAGGTGGATCCACTAGATAGTATTCCTATGGGGGCCACATTGTTCAAGAACTAGGAGACATACATGAGACCCTTTTGATGCACAATTGCATTGTAGTCTTTATCTCATGAGAATCATTGTAAACCTACCTTCAAACATTGGGAATGGTCACTTCTCATAACTAGTTCACTTAATGCTAAGCAAAAGTCCCTTTTGGAAATGTCTTTAAGACATTATTAATCATCATAGCTTTGTATAGGCCATAGGCGACTAACCACTTATATATCATAACATGAGCTCATTATTAACTGGATTAGAACATCATTTCAACATGTCACATCCCGAGAGTACACCCTAGAAGATATGGCAATCTCGAAGTCTGATATGGCGTACTTGACCTCTCAGAGGTCTTGTACAAGCCATTTGATATCATTCATTGCATACATGTATGAAAAGTAGCGTGGAATTAAAACTATTCAGATGAAATGTGTTTAAAACATATTTCATATTAAAATCAAATAAAAATTCCTAGTCTCAACATATGCCAATCTTAGACTTAAGAATACATGAGACACGGCCCATACAATACGAGTATAGAAATACTTTTTTTATTTCAATACTTTGAATAAAAGAAGTCTAAAGACAGTTATGTCCTCGAATCAAGTAGGGCATACATAAACATTCTCGAAAGAATTTTAATATCCATATTTTGCTTGAAGACGCTTCTCACCTTCCACCGACACCTTTAGATATAAGAAAATGAATGAAATTAGTACGATGCAAGTATTAAGTATGGCATAACGCATAAATTCATGAGAAATAGACATTTATGAGAAACATGCTATTTTTTATTAAAACTTCATATTTTAAGATTAAGAATCACATTTAAATACCAAAAATCACATATGGAACACAATCACCTATAGTTCATAGAATTAGATAGAATACCATACAACCACCTATAGTTCATAGAATTAGAAGATATCCCATATGATGAGAATAGGCAATAACTGACATAGACAATGGTAGCGAAGCATGGAATCCGGATTCAACCCTACTCCGATAAAGGGTGTTCTACTTGCCAATGGTAGAACTGAAACACAACTCATGTAGGCACATGGTTAAGGAATATGAAGGGTTTCTTGCCTCATCCTTAACTAGAGGTACTTTCCAGACCATACTCACTGGGTGCTAGCCTTTTTTCTCATAGAGGAATTCAATAAAGGAGTACGTGTGGAGGTTCCATATCTAGTTCCAACCTAATAACGTTACACCTTATCAAAGAGGGTCCACTTAGGCTACTTACAACGGTCAAGAGGTTATCTCAATGACTTTCATAAGGATGATTTCTAGTCATTCCATCAAATCAACCCTACGTCCAGCATTCACAGAAGAAGGATACCATTACGGATTTCAACTTCAGGGATATAATAACATTTAAACTAGGTATAAGGTTCCATATAAAGACCTTTTTAACAATGTTCAAGGTCACATATCTACTACACATACAAGACTGAGAAACATTAAGTTACTGAGTCAAGAAGTGATATTAACATTCTACATGTATCAAGTTAGGGACACAAGTCTACCAAAACAAGACAAACTCATACTTCACATATATCATATCATGAAAGAAGCACATAGGTATAACCAATATAATCTATACGTCACCCAATTCACTAATACATAATCATCAATCTAAGTATCACAAGTATCATATAATCTATCAAGAAATTTCATAATTCAACATCAAGTAATTCACATAATGACTATACCGTAGCCTACTAGAGACACATATCATCAACTCGAAGAACTTATGCTTTGACTCCACATAAACACATAAGTCATCAAGACATTCATAATATTCACATAATAAATTTATAATATGATAAAGACATAATACATAAAGTAATGACAATGAGGCCACATTGTTTCATAAGTATTACACAAAAGCATCGCCACCATAAGTGGACCATATGAAACATCATCATCATGTAAGAACTCTAACACACAATATAGAGAAATTTAGGACAACGTACCTTTATTCCAATCTCACAACTCCAATCCATAGCCAAGTCAATCAACACAATACTCAAACGCACTTAACAATAGTCATGATAACCTATTCGATCTAATAATTACAATATACGATGAATCAAATGTAATAAAAGATGAAGTTACTGATTTAGGACAGCCTACTTACAATAATAGCATGATTCATTCATAATTCAATATCCCTAATCACAAGAATTCTATAGCAGAATAACATAATCAAATTACCCACGAAGTAGTAAAATCTAGGGTTATATGAATTACAAGGGTTCATATAGTTTTTAGGTTAAAATCATCAAATTAACATCAATTGAATCAATATACAATGATTCAAAACGTTTTATGCAAGAACCCCTAGTTAGAATATACAACAGGATAGTTTCATCTTTGAAAGACTTTTGAAATCACTTTGAAGATTGACTCCTTGAAGAAAATACATCAAGGATGAAGACCATACCGTATTTGATGATAGACCACGAATTTTATTAAGAATTTATGAAGAATCAGCAAAGAATCTTCAATGCAAGCTCGATCATGAGTTTTGACTCCCATGGAGTTCTTGAGAGTTCTTTAGGGAATTTGGGTTTTTTTTTCTTTAACAAATTCATATATGTGTTTTAGACTTATAAAAACTATTAAAAATATCGAAAATAACCTTGGTAAACCTACCTTCTATTTATTTGGATGTTGAATGAATTTACCAATTCACCCCTACACTTGATAGTGAACTTGTGCACATTTGGCGACACTATCGACGGTTACCCATCAATGGGATGTAGGTCCACACACGAGCTGTCATGGCTAGCCGTCGCCAGGTTCAGAAACTTTCCTTTGTGAGCTTAATATCCCTAGGCTAATACCTGACCTACGTCTCTCACCTATGGAGCGTCATTCCCTCTACTTGGCGTCAATGCACTGCATAGGTGAGGCTGGTCTGGACAGCCTTTGCCAAAATGATGGGTCCTTCCTCAAGAACCCATGGTTGGTCCATAGGGAATTTTTCCCAAACGTTTCCAAACAGATTAATTTTTTTGTATAACATTTTAGGACCTCTCACATAAGTTTCATCCAAATCTATCACGTAAAATTTAACAAAACACACAAAGACACACTAGGAGGTTTCGAGGCAAAACTTTCGAACGTCATGGACGTTCCTAAACGTTTGACATCCAAACTTCATGAAACTTTAAACAATACATCCAAACCTAATTATAACCCATTTTAGGACATCAAAAAATCAAGACAAAAGCGTTAGTATCTAGTCTCACTTATGTCGTTTTAGAGGTGTTACAATCTCTCCCACTTGGACAATATTCATCCGTGAATTACACATGCTTCATTTTAAACACTTTAAGAGATAAGATACTCAAGACTAGCAGGACATAACCATACAACATGATGCACATCGCACAATTATGAGGAACATTAATTTCCCTTCATTATCATACTCATAAGCATCACTTATGTACACATTATAACAATTTTTAACAAAAGAACAATTTAGTCAAAATTTGAATTTCTTTAGAGTGAACAATTAAGGCAACACAGTGAACAATGCCTAAAATTCCAAAAGTGCAACTTTTAAGAAATTAATGATAAAAGAATGAAAATATGAAATACAAAACAATACGAACTCAACTCACTACAAAACTATAACTTCATAAAATGCACAATGCAAGAAATGAATGAAATGTTATTCCAAAAAGACTCCTAGACACCTTGCTATATGCTACTATGACATTCCACTCTCAATCTTGAATGGGATATAAGAGATGAGACAATAATTCAAAACTCCACTACTCACCATACTTACCGACTTAGAATGAACTAATTACTAAACAAGAGGAAAAATATATGACTTACCAGTATCACCATCCATAGCGTTAGGAGACACTTGCTTGGCCTTTTTCTTCGTAGCCACAATAGTAGGACAATCACTCACCGTATGACCATCTTCACCACAACAATAACAAAATCCGTACTGGCTAGACACTTCCCGAATGCTTCTTACCACATGTAAAACAAGTAGGCTTAAAAATATGAGATCAACCAACTCTCTCAAACTTGTCCTTAGAAGCATTAATCCTACTTTGATTTGGTAACATCTTCATAAGCCTGAGTTAGTTCTCCTCATTGCATTGTCTCCTCTTTAAATGTCGTTGTGCTTTTCCTATGTTTGGTTTCTTCAACACCTACATTACCTTGCCTACGGTAAATGAACTCTTCTACATTCACCTCACTCATCTAATCGGGAAGTTCTTTTCTAACAAAACCTCTTTAAACTAATTCCACTTCATAGGACCCGACTCAACCGGCCTATTATCATTTCATTGATTGTACCACACTTGAGCAACCTCCTTCATTTGGTATGAATCTAACTTCGCCTTCTCCCTAGAAGTCACTCCCATGAAACTCAACACCTTATACACACCATCTGGAAATTCTTGTGGATTCTCTCCCACCATAGAGCCAAGAAAGATAGGAGGATAATCCTCACAAAGTCTCTCAATCTCTAGGTCATGTTACTCTCCATAACATCCACTCTAGGTTCAACACCACTACTTACATGAGTTACTATTACTTGGTCCCGGGTAAGTAAAACCTCTCTAATCTCCACATTAGTCATGGCCGAGGGAACCACCGAAACCTCATTACCTTCTCGTCCAATAAGGGCTTTCTTTCCTTGTGGAGGTACTTGACTATCTTGAGGAACTTCCTCTTCCACTCCTTTCTCTACCCCTCTATCGGCTATTTTTATAGTCATTTCCAATAAACACAAGTCTAAATATAATTATGTCCTCGAGTCAAGTGAGGATATATTTCAACTTGCTTGAAAGAATCCTAGTTTCCATGCCTGGTTTCAAGACTCTTCTAACATTCAACCTACACCTTTAGATATAACAAAATGAATGAAATTAGTACAATGCTTGTACTAAGTATGACATCATGCATAAAATCATTAGACTCAGACATCTATGAGAAACATTCTCTTTTTTATTAAAACTTCATATCTTAAGCATAAGACTTCTATTTAAACACCAAACATCACATTTAGAAGACAATACAAGTCATAGACAACTTATATCAATTTCATAGACCTTGGAGTGAGTAACTTCCAATAAAATTGACACACTACAACATTGCATTAATAACACATCCAAAACACATAAACTTGAAATCCGCCTATCAAAGGTCATTTTAAGTCTCAATTGATTGAGTTTTGAAGCGACCTCCCGTACAATCCCTTCACACACACCTAAGAGATCCTTCAGACAACCTAAGATGAGATCATTCTCACGTCCCATCATATTATACATATAATATGACATTTTACTCCCAAAAGATAACAAAAGATATTCTTTAGTAAATCAAGAAGCGAACACCCATACCCCCTCTCAAAAATTACCTGAATAATACTTAAGTCTACCTTATTTTAGATCATGTCTACCTTATCAATTTACTTTACCTATCTTGAGTTATTCTAAAGAATAACCTAGGTAAGACATAAAGTGATCATTCTTATGCCCCCTCCATACCTTAACTAAGCATCCCTTAAACTACTCTAGCTAAGTACTTATTCAAACCATACTTTCCAATTTAATATTATTTTTAATAGTTCATTAATAAACATTCATCACCTAAGAACATCCAAATAATGGTTTTGGGAAAGATCTAGGGACTTACTTAATAACATTTTCAAAGCCTAATCGTGCAATGTCTAGATAGTGTCCCATACCATCACTTAAACATCATAGAAATTCTCTATTACTAGTAGGTATCCTGTATATTAAGTACAGGCAATAACTGACAAGCCTATGGTAGAACTAAGGCACAACCCATGTAGGAACATGTTTAAGGAATATGAGGGTTTCTTTGTTTTCTATCCTCATATTGAACAAGAGTTAATCTCCAAACCATACTCGCTCGATTTTAGCCTTTGTTCTCATAAAGAAATTTAATAGCCTTTGTTCTCATAGAGTATATTAATAAAGGAGTACATGAAGAGGTTCCATATCTAGTTCACTACCAAATCACATTACACCTTAAAAAAGAGGGTCTACTATGGCTACCTTCAATGGTCAAGAGGATAGCTCAATAACGTTCCTAAGGATGATTTCACGTCGTTCAGCCAATCAACCCTAAGTCCATCATTCACACAAGGACGATACCATTAGGTTTTCAACTTCAAGGATTTCATAACCTTCCAACTAGGTTGAAGGTTCCACATAAAGACCTTCTTGACAATGTTCAAGGTCACATATCAATCACACATAGAAGACTAAGTCTGGATCCACGCTCCCTTTCTACTGACCGTTAATCAATTGATGGGGCGTTAATTTGTGTCTTTAGTCAAGGTTGTCTCACAGCTTTTGGCCACCATTTAGGTCCCCCTAAAGGATTCTTAGGGTGGTCCTTAGTTAGTTGTACACGGAAATTTTTACACTTTACGCGATTATCTAGATACTAGGGTCACCACAAACCATTTTTGACAAGAAAGGACACTTCAAGGCAAGTCAAACATACTAGGACACACTAGCACACAAAAGGCTAGTTTCCATATGCTTGGCCATCCTTTAATGCTTGATGTTGAATCTCATAAACAAACTATTCAAATTTGTTTCTCACCTTATTATAAATTTATTAACTCATTTTGATGGTCCTTACAATATCCCCCACTTGGGAACATTCTTCCTCGAATGACAGTTAAAACACTTTCAATGAATCAATGACTCAACTAGAAGCTCACAACACAGAACATTAATACAACATAATAGTCAATGAAAAAAACTTACAAGGAAAAAAAACTTCATATCATTATGCACTCCATGCAACATAAGCAAGTAGAAACGCCATCCACCAACTCATAATGCCTCAAACACATAAATATTTCTCATATTCATAGTAGGAACTACCTTCTCCTAATCATGACATGATGATTAACCTTTTTATCTCATCATAGTGTCAAATATGCAAATAAAATTCAAATCACACATAGGCATGATTAACATTATCACTTGAGGCAAATAAGAAACTTATATCCAAAATGCACATAAGTCATGATTAGAGTATATCAAAAATAAACTTATCATTCAGACATCATACTATCAAGGACGTACATGACATTACCATGTTTGGTTATGTTCAAGAAGGGACTACCTTATCCTTACCAAACTGACTGTAACACCACATATTCTACGTGTTTTAGTTCTATGTATATGCCGCGTAAAATTTTCCCTGTTGTATAGTTATAGACTCGGTTTCTTATGCGACTGGTGACAGTAGAATATGCTAAAGTTGTAATAACCCATGCCTTCCAACACATATACGAATAACTGAACTCAAAAACAATTAAAACTCCGGATAGTAAAAGGTGGTATTTAATGTAAAAGTCAAAGTGATCAAGTATGTATTAGTGCTACTGTCTTATAAAGAAACTAAGATGGGAAGATGGTGTAAAATAATTGAGTTTCTTGATTTAATAAACTATTCTAGTAAGTGACAATTAGGTGATGCACCTACTTAGGATTAGTGGACTACATTTTAAGTGAAAGAGGGAAAGTAGATGTTGCACCTACTTAGAATTAGTAAACTGAATTTTATGTTGAAAGAGCAAGTAGGTGATGCACCTACTTAGAATAAGTCGACTGAATTTAAGTGAAAAGAGCAAGTACCTGATGCAACTACTTAAAAACATGTGGCAGAAGCTAAAGAGGTTATGGACTTGCTTTCTTAAAAGTAAAGAACCATATTATTTCTCCAATTTATTAAGTGAAAACGCCCAAACGATACCTTAAACCAGTCAAGCTTATTACATCTCCTTCGTCACTTATTTCCAGAAAATTTCTTTCCAAGGAAAGCCATAGAAACTCCAAAGTGTTCGGGCCTACAACTTCACCACCATAATATGAAGGAAACAGGTATTTTTAAAGTACAAGTTGGTAGAGCATCTTATCTTAAGGAGTTCAAGTGAATAATATGAATTAACATGAAGATAAGGGTAAGAGTACATCCTATCACCTAAACCTTGAAGAATCCAACTCTTACCAATTAAGGGTTCTTTGCAGCAGGATAAATAATTTTAAAGGAAGAAGGTTGACTAATTGTAATATCTATTGTTGTACAGCAAGGTATGTAAGGCTATTGTATTTTCTATTTTTTTACATGAATTCATTATTTGTATTACAAATTGTAGTCTTTCTAAGAGCCATTGGAAGTGACATATCTGTAGTTGCTCTTTCTAATCCCTGGAGCATTAATGTGAGTACTCTCATATGAGTTGTTAATAAATGTACGTCCTTACTAGCAAGTATGAGCATGACAAGGTTTAATCTTGTTTCATCATTAAAGTATCCTTGGCACATATTTCCCTTATATAAACCAAAAATGATCCTATATTACACATGCTACATATGTTTATATGTTGGATGTATAATCTACCCCACATCATGCCAAATTACTTCAATTATCTATATGTATGTCATCTTGTCACATGTTCATATGTTCTCTTTATTGTTTACTATTCCCGTTGAGTTAGACTATAATGTTAGATCACAATATGTCTACTTATTCTATTATACATTTTATATTTACATACTTTGAATATGTATCTTTCCTTAAGTTGAATATTTCCACATTCTTCCTTGGTTCAACATTGATATATATCTTTTATTTGATATTGGTGTCCATCATATAGATTTAAATCTCTTGGCTGAATGTTAAATGTCTTAACTTGATATATGCTTCAATTTGAGATGTCAAAATGCTTAGTGAGTCATAGAATTTCCTAAGTATTATGTTGTTATCACATTTGCTTCACATGTAATTGTCATTATAGTAAGTCCATATTCATCTGTCTTGTACTACTAGTCCATTGTTCAAATTCTCAACAATGATTATGACCATAAAAATAGCAATCTCAAAAGAGTTATGAATATCTAAAGAACACTCTGAAAAGAGTTATGAAGATCAAACAAAAATCTCAAATGTTAAAGAATCTAAGTGAAGTTATGTGATAATTATGGGTAGCATCCCGGGGGCAAATGCCTAGCACGAGTCGATCTCAATTAGCATAATAGGATGGCAGCTCAGTCGTGAAAGCCTAGAATGGGTCAATCCCTATTGGTATGGAAGGTTGTCCGCTCACGGGCGAAAGCCTAGCATGGGACGATCCCAATTTGTGGAATTATGAGAACAACATCCCAAGGGTCATGTTACAACCCGAAATTTACTATGCTAAGCAATTCTTAACGTACCTAGAATGCCTAGATTACACCGGGTTCACACGGATTGATGCGCGTGGAAGCAAACCTCTTAATCTATGAATCAGTCATGCAAACCAGTTTAGTGAGTTGGTTGAGCCAGGCAAAGTTGGGTCCAGCAATGTAGGGCACCCGAATATTAAGATTCACCTAGATGAGTCTTAAACGGACTTGAAAGTTTAGTATTATAAATACCCTAAATAATTTATTAATTGATTATTTAATATCAAGAGTGTACAATTCGGGTAGGGTTAACCCGAATTGACTCATTCCGCGAGTAAGGCTTCACCCGGGTTCGATCCTTGGTGGAAGTAATTATTAAACTGAATTAATTTGTATTTAATGATTGAATTGAATTAATTAGAATTTTATTTTATGATTTAAGTAAGGGAAAATCAGATTTTAATAAAAAATTAATAATAAAATAAATAAGTAACAGAGTCCTAGTTTGACTAAGTCTAAAACTAAAACTTCTACTCCTAAACTTACTCTCATCTCTCTCCACTCTCATTCTCACGTCTCTCACTCTCATCCTCACGTCCATCATCAGAAAAAAGGGAAAAAAATCAAAGTTCATCACTTGAAGAACTTGCACACAAAATCTCAAAAGAAAAACAAAACTGAAAATGAAAAGTGAATGAATTTTTCAAACGGTTGGCGCGTGAGTTCTGTTGGAGAAGCATTTGTTTTTCATGTGAATTGGAAGCACTTGATATAAGATTTGAAAGGTGTTAAACAACGAAAAAGTTTATGGGTATTCTTCCTCTTGGTACCTTTCACAAGAGACCTTAAAGCTTCAGTCGAAATCTAATTTGAAAACTAAGAATGTTCCACTTTGCATGTCCCTATCACTAGCTACAATCGATTGTTGTAGATTTGGTATATTTGTTTGTTGAAATTAGGGATATAATGTGTTGTCGTGATGATTATGTTAATGTATGTATATTCGGATTTATGTGATGATGAAGATGTGTGCAATGTGTGTAGCCGTGTTCTTGGGCATGTTTTGGAGCATGAAAATTGCATGTTAAAGACTTGTGTTCTTTGTATAAGATTACCTGGAAAATATTCACATAATAATGTATGAAATTTTCAGAGAATTACCTAAGATTTTAACATACAAATGACGAAAAAATGGACTAAAAATGTGACCAAGTATCTAGAAAATCTTGAAATTTTTTCACGGCTATACAACAAATGAGATGATGAAATTTCAAATTTTTTTTATGATATGAGGTCATTAGGGATTGAACCCAAAACCTCACCATATGCAAGCTATTAAAAATTCAATAATAAAAATGAGGTAAGGGGTATTCGAAATTGGGTAAGTTTCAAGTGAAGAGATAGGAGAAAAATGAATGAAATACAAAATGAGGGGTGTGCAAATCTATCCCACAACCTCTCGGATAGGTGAGGAAATTAGGAGACAAAATAAAGGAAAATAAAATGCGGTTGTGGGGGATCGATCAACATGTTCTCGGCCTAAAACAGAAAAATCAAGGAGAGAAAAGTAAGATAAAAAAATAGGCATTCGGATTCGAACTTGGGTCCCCAAGATGAAATTTTAAATCAAAATTTTATATAAGACTAAGTCTTGATCAAGGGAATTGAAATAGGGTTCCCTTGCCCAATTTCGTATTGATGCATAAGTCTTACGTGAACAAATACTCAATGAAAGCTTCCTATGAGAATCGAAATCGAGACCTATGCATACCTACAAGATTCCTAAGTCTTGTACCATATAATCTTGGGTAAGTATTAATCACTTTTATGATTTATGAACGAAGCCTCATGGCTTGTACGTATGGATTCATAAGTTCATCGTACGTTTAAAAATAAGTGAACCAAAGATGTATATGATGAAATGATGTGACCTCGGAGGGTTAAGTACGAGTGTGAAACACACTAAAAGGCCAAGTTCATTGGCATGAGATAAAATGAACATTAACGTGAGAAGGTGAGTAATTATGAAGAGCTAATATGCTAAAGGTAATGAAAATAGTGACAACATGATAAGAGGCTAAGATGAATGGTGAGGCAAGTCTCAACCAAGCCTTGGAAAATATTACCAAATGTACTCACATATGAATTCATAGTTAAGAAAGTGTTAATAATGAATTCATAGTGTTAAGAATGAATTCATAGTAAATAAGCAAAGCAAGAGTTACTACATGAGTTACTACATGACAATAGGCTAGTTCAAGTGAGAAAACCTGCATCTAAGCCTAAAAATCAATGTCACTAAATGAAATTTCTAAGAGAGTATATTTATGCTAAACTATGAATAAGCAAAGAAAGAGTTGCTACATGAGGATAGGCTAGTACAAGTGAGACAAGTTGTATCTACGCCTAGAATCAATGTCCCTCTATGTAAATTCAAAGTGAGCATATGTATATTATACGATGAGCAAACAATGAAAGGTGAGTAAAGATGAAATAAAAAGATGTTAAATAATAACAAGGTGGCACCACAATATAAGGCTACTGCAAGTGAGACAAGTTGTAGCTACGCCAATATAATGTGACCAAAAGTACTCACCTAAGAGAGTGTTGAATATTAAGATACAAGTCTCAATCACACTATATATGTAAGTGTGAGGACAATTAACACTTAATACGTAAAGAAGAGATGAAAATCATCTAATGAGCTATGGCTACCTCATGGTAGAAGCAAGTTTCGATGATGTATGACTTGAATGTAAATAGGAACTTTTATCAAAGCACCGATAGGATAACTATGAGTGGTGATGCCTCCTTTCAGGAATGACAGAGGTTCACGTAATTCTCATGAGCTGAGACCCTCCACAAAGGTGGGTATGGGTCTCCCTAAATCTCCTAGTCTTTGAACTATGCTGCAAACATAGGGAATTAGCCAGTGGTTTTCCACCTAAGCGAGCTAGGGATGTTTTCGTTTCACCTTGGCAAGTGACTCGACCTCTTTTTGGTATGGGGAATACACCAGATTTCATGATGATCAATAATCTATGTAGATTAAGTTGAAGTTCCTCAAAGTATGAAAGATATTGAAACGAATTATACTTAAGATGTATGTGCAAGACAATCAGGAGGAGAAATCAGATTCAGGTAATGACATTAGGTCATTCTTGGTCATTACACTTCATGATCCCGATGAGAGTGTTAAACTTCATCCTAGGTATAGCTTGTTATTATATAAGCCTACAAATGAATTAAATGAATAAACTTCATCCTAGGTATAGATTGTTATTATATAAGCCTACAAATGAATTAAATGAATAATGTGACATACGTATGAATGAAAGAAGCAGACTCTGTATTTGCTAAAGAAGGCTCCCAAGTTAAGGTCCAATATGTTGAGCCCTTGTTTAGGGAGTCCAAATGTTAATATGTGATTCCAAGGTCTCATGGTGTATAAACGAATGATATGTAATATATGTATATGCTATATGAAATATGTTATGTGTTGGGTGCAATATGAGAAAATGATGATGCATGTTACTTTCACAGCATGACTTTCCTAAGCTAATTCGCCAAGTCCAACTAACTTGGTTTTCCATAATTCATGTAACTAGGATAGAGATCTTCTTAATCATGCATGTCCTTGGTGTGTATTTGCATACACCCATACTTTGAACGAGTGTTTACTAATCCCATTCATTATACTATTTTATGTGCAGGCTCAGGAGGGTGTTAAAGACATTCATTAGAGCTGTTCGGATATAAGAGCTTTTCATCTGTATCCTCAGCAGGCTACGAAGGTTTAGCCTCAGACCGGGCACCCGTACATTCAAAATGGCATCCACATCAGCCCCCTGACACGCCGCTGCATCCTGGAGAGTCGTCAAATCAATAGTGGGGACTGGCCGGGCGAGAACTCTCAACTCAAAAGCATTGAGGCACTGGTGAACCGCCAAAATTTGTCGCTCATTCTTCTAGGCAATCTTCTTCTCAATCTGATCCTCAACCTCGGCAAAGGACTTCTACAACCAAGGCTGGATATGATGCATCAATGTGGCCATATGGGCCTCAAGCATCTTGACCCTAGCAATCGAGACACGTGCTGCTAATGGTGTAGATAGGGAGAAAATCGATGCTCCACTAGTGCTTGGGGCAGACTCAACTGGGGTGGTGTCCATAGGCTCTGAAGCAACATGATCAGCCCTTGGGATTTCTCTATTGAATATTCAAGGTTCTCATGCAACGGCTGCACATCCACTTAGGGCCCCCTATTTGGTTCCGCCTCATTGGCCTCATCCCTGATGAGACCGATGTCCAGTGTCCCAGTAGGTGTCAAGAGGACATTAATGTGCATGATGGTCATTCCACTAGCCCTTCACAACTCAAAAATTATACAACGAAATGGGTAAGTGGTCGAGGCCTTAAAATCCTTCTCATGGATGTATACCAGCAACAGCCTCGGAAAATCAACTTTGAACCCCGAGACCATAGCACCAAACAAGATCGTTCTATCCCATGTAAGAATGTTGTCAACGGCTGTGGCGGGTAAGAGGTGGCGGACTAAGAGCCAGATGAACTTAAGTGCAAATTTGAGGTTGGAATTCTTGTAAGGCCTCTGGAATCCAGCATCCACTATGCACCCTCATGATCTAAGGAAATGTGCTTGGTGATCCACCTCTTTGTGGTTTCTCTTAAATCATTGTCTCGCTGGAAATGGTCCTCTTTAATCACTTTTGACCTACATTCAAACTCGGGGGGTGAGGGGGACCCTGGTGGCATCAGTATCAGCAGTGTATAGGAAACAGTGAATGGTGGGAAAAGAGATGTCCACCCGGCGGCCATGGGCTCGAACATAGGTAAGTGGTGCCTGTTTGGAAGGATTAGACCGCTTATCAAAGAAGCCTTGAGAGTTTATATGTAAGAAGAGTATAACTCCCACACCATATCATCACTATAGTATCCCACGCTTCTAGCCATCCACTCTAGCAGATTGTGGGTGAAGAGATCATGTATGGCAGGGACCGTGTGTAGACTGCCTGTAAGAACCCGCCTCTCAACTATCCGAGTGCGAGTCATAACACCATTATCATTGAGTAGATAGGCATCCTTGTATATATGGTGTTGCCCCTCTATGCACCACCGATTAGGCTGATCAACAACCGATAAAGGATCCTCATGTTGGGGTGACGAGCAGCCTCCGAACTTTAGGCCTCATCAGACGAGGCAGGGTGGGCAAGTGCATCAGGAATAGTAGCACCCTCTGAACCAGAACCGGATGCAGTTGACTCATTCAACCCTGTAGAGTAGGCCGACTCATCATCGGAAGCCTCCTCGTAGCCAAACTCTCCTTCAGAACCAGAGGCAGCCCTAGAGGGTGCGCTGGTCAGTGTGTGCTCCTCATCATACATGGAGACATTGACTAAGGCAGACGCCAGCTTTTTCGGTGTGCCTCGAGTGGTCCTAGCAGTACATGTTGGTGTTTGGGTTCTTGGTGGCAAGTATTTGGAATCACTCTTATCATCTGACGAGCCAATCACCATCCGGCATGACGGTTCACAGACTTGGACTGTCCTCTAGAGTAGACTAATTAAGGATTGGGAGCCATTGGTACCTGCAAGGAATTGTTATTAAATTATTGTAGTCATCCTATACACACAAGAGATACAAAAAGCAAATTTGGAACTAAAGGAACAGGGAAGTGCAGAACTCTAGAGCAGGATGATGGGCACTATCGCCGGTCCGTCGATAAAACGACAGTCCGTTGATAAGGTATGACAGTGGACACTTAGTAAAATTCTTAAGTTACAAGTTCATAGTGCTTGAAGTTAGAAATGACGGTCATGCAGAACGATCCGTCGATGAAGCAACGGACCGTAGTCCACTTCCGTCGTTGGACACATAGAAAAATTTAGAATCTAGCATAAAACATGGTTTCAGTTGGGAAAAACGGATGTGAAGAACGGACACATAGAAAAATTTAGACCGTTGTCCACTTCCGTCATCCCATAGTTAAACAAATATAGGGTGCAACTATCAACTGAACCCATCGACGGTCCGTCGGTTGACTGACGGTCCGTAGACGAGGTCTCGTACTGTCGGTCAGAGACAGATTTTGTTAAACCAATTTTGGCACCCCTTAAAGGAAAATTTCAAGCATATCAATTCACATCATGTTAATTTAGAAATCAACACATCTTTTACGTATTCCTAGGGCTTCGATTATTCAAATTTCAATCGTAGATTCTATGTGACCATGAAGCCCTCAGTAGGAAAACCACAAAACACATAACAAAGTTCATTTAGACACTAGAACCCCCAACACATTCACATTACTTAATTCTAATGGACAAGGGACCCAATTTTAAACTAGTTAATCATGCAATTTTTTCCTCACATCAAGACCCATATACAGTTTCATCATTTTCGCATGCAAATGAACGACAATTCATTTAGAGGATGAGAATGGCATACCTGTATGCTGTAGTGGAGTGAATGTGAGGATGAACTTTGCAATAACAACACCGAACCCGCCATTGAACACCGATCGGAAAAATGAAAGAAAATGATGGGAATTTGGGAGAGAAGTGTTTGGGAAACTAAGGGATTTTTGATGGGAATCAGAAAGGTAGTATGGTGGATTTTATTTGGGAGTGAGTGGGGGAGTAGGGAAATAAAGGGGGGGGGGGGAACGGTTAGGGATAATTTTAAAAGGTGGGGGTAACATAAATGTTGTTATTTTAATATAAAGACGATCGGGTCGGGTCGAATCATCGGTTCTTAGGAACTAACGATCTCCCGCCAATGGACCGTAAGTAAATCGACGGTGCATCGACTGATCCGTCGACAATTCCCTAACTTAGATAAAATTGAAAATAATACCAGGGATCCATGGACGCCATCAACGGTCCGTCAATTGGTTCGTAGATTAGTGCACTAGACCAATTTCTGCAGATTTCCTTAGGTTTGGTCCCTTCACATTGAGCACCCAATAATCCATACTTTTTGTTTTTTCTGGACACTTTTTAGACACAGACCGTAGACTACTTTCTAGCCAACACTGTAAAAGAAATAAGAGAAAATCCACATATGACATTAAGGGAAAACCGATATAATGCCACTATTCCTATAAAGAGAAGATAAAAAAATAATGTTGGGTAGAGGATACATATTTGGTTGCCTCCTAATCAGCGCTTGATTTAACGTCGCGACATGATGCAAGACTCTTGATTACTCAGACTTCATCAAGATTGTATGCCTCATACACTCCATCACATTCTTTGCTTGCCCGAGGTAGATTTTGATTCTTTGCCCATTTACCACTAACCTTGCACCATCCTTGTTCTCTAACTCAACCGCACCATGAGGAAACACTTGAGTGATCAAGAATGGAACATAACATTTGAACTTAAGTTTGCCTGGAAACAAACGCAACCTAGAGTTGAACAGAAGCACCAAATCCCCAACTCCAAATTCGCTCCTTTCAATCATTTGGTCATGGTACTTCTTCATCTCTTATTTATAAAGGGCTGAACTTTCATATGCCTTCAAGCAAAAGTCATCAAGCTCATTTAACCCATTTTACATCTGTTCTTCTACTTCATTCTAATCCATCTTCACTTTCTTCATTGCCCACATGGCTTTATGCTCTAACTTTAACGACATGTGATAAGCCTTTCCATATACAAGTTGGTATGTAGACGTACCTATGGGAGTCTTGTATGCTATATGGTAGGCCCAAAAAGCGTCATCAAGCCTCCTTGACCAATTTTTTCTACTAGCATTCACCATTTTCGCCAGAATTTGCTTGATTTCGCTGTTTGATACCTCAACTTACCCACTAGTCTGAGGATGGTAGGGAGTGGATACATTGTGTCAAACCTCATATTTCTCCAACAAACCTTTGAACAACTTGTTGAAAAAGTGGGATCCCCCATCATTAATAATGGATCCAGGGGTGCCAAATCTGGATAATATGTTCTTTTTCAAGAAAGCGGTGACACTCTTTCTTTCATTGTTTGAAATTTCTAAAGGTTCCACCCATTTAGACACATAATCAACCATCACAAGAATGTACTTCATCCCACGAGTACTCACAAAAGGGACCATAAAGTCAATAAACCCACACATCAAAAGACTCTATTACATATATGGGGTTTCAAGGGAGCTATTGCTTTCAACAAATTCCTCCATCTCTATGGAACCTATCACTTTCCTTGGCGAACTCATGAGCATCTTTGTGGAGTGTTGGCCAATAGTAGCCACATTGCAAGATTTTATGGGCAGTCCGTATATCACTATGATTGCCACACACAGGCGAGGAGTGGCATGCCTCCAAAACACTTAATATCTCAAGTTCCGGCACACAACGACAAATAAGACCATCAACACAACACCTATATAAATATGGATCACCCCAAAATAACTTTTTCATATAATGCATGAACTTTTTCCTTTGATGAAAGGAAAAGTCCGATGGTACTATATCATTAGCAAAATAATTCGCAAAATCTGCGAACCAGAAATCAAGTTATGAGAAGCGGCCAAAATATGCTCATCAGGGAAAGTATTATCAATTTCAGCATTTTCACCCTACTCTTGCATAGCTTCGTCATTTAATCGGGACAAGGGATCGGCAACTTAATTTTCGGTCCCTTTTCTATCTTTCACTTCGACGTCAAATTCTTGAAGCAGTAATACCCATCTAATCAACCTTGCCTTCACATCCTTCTTTGCCATCAAAAATGTAAAAGAAGAATGATCACTATGCAGTATGACTCTCCTGCCAATCAAATAAGAGAAAAATTTCTCGAAATCAAAAACCACTACAAGGAGATCTTGCTCAGTCACGGTATAGTTATTTTGAGCTTCATTAAAGGACTTACTTGCGTAATATATTGGGTGAAAGATTCTATCCCTTCTTTAACCCAAAACTACACGAAGAGCAACCCAAAAACATCACACATCACCACAAATGACCTACTCCAGTGCGGGGTAATAATAATGGGCGCAGACACCAATTTCTCCTTAAACTCACCAAACGGTTTCAGACAAGATTCAGTAAAATAAAATTTACACTTTTTCTCAAGTAACTTGAACAGAGGATGTGCAATTTTTGAAAAATCCTTAATAAACCTTCAGTAGAAGCCCGCATGCCGAAGAAAGCTCCTCATACCTTTAACATAGATGTGTGGAGGAAGTCACTCTATTTGGCTTGATCAACCTTTATACCCTTCTCTAAGATGCGATGACCCAATAAAACACCCTCTTTCACCATGAAGTGACATTTCTCCAAAATTAGCAAAAGGTTGCAATCTTCACACCTCTTGAGAACCTCAGCCAAGTGACTCAAAAAAAGCTCAAAAGAGTCACCAACAACTGAAAAATCATCCATAAATACCTCAATAGTATCTTCCACCATATCAGAGAATATTGACATCATACATCTCTGAAAAGTAGGTGTTGAATTACACAACCCAAAAGGCATTCTATTGAACGCGAAAGTTCCATAAGGACAAGAAAAGGTGGTTTTCTCTTGATCGTTTGGTGCAATAGAGATTTAGTTGTAACCCGGATACCCATCAAGGAATCAATACCACCCCTTTCCTGTAAGACTATCCAACATCTAATCCATGAAGGGCATAGGAAAATGGTTTTTCCCAGTCCATGCAATCAACTTCAGGTAGTCCATACAAACTCTCCATCCGGTCACCGGCCTTATTGGAACAAGATAATTCTTCTCATTAGGGACCACAATCATTCCCCCCTTTTTTGTCACACAGTGAACAGGACAAACCCAAGTACAATAGGCAATCAGATATGTCACCCCGGCATTCAACAACTTAATAATATCCTTCTTCACAACCTCATGCATAGGAGGATTAAACCGTCTTTAATTCTCTATACTTTGCTTATGATCGGGCATGATTTTGATTTTATGTGAACAAATACCGAGTTGAATCCGAATCATGTCCGCAATAGTCCAACTAATATCTCATTTTTACCTGTTCAACAGCTCTACAAGACATTCCACTTACTCCATATTCAAATCCGTTGTAATGATTATCGGCAAAATGTCATCTTTTTCAAAGAAAACATACCTTAGATGAGGATGTCGAGCCTTAAGCTCAAATTTTGGGGCCTCCTCAATAGATAATTTCTCGGGGGAGACTCGTGATGTTTCATATCTAAATCCAATTTCGTTGGTTTGAACCGAACCTCACTATGGTCAAGTGAAACAACCAATGACCCATGCTCTTCGATACAATCACTTACAAAATTCTTGATCACTGCCGCTAGTGCATCAACACCAAGAGGCTCTTCTATTTTTACCTCGGAAAAACTCTCAACCTTGTAGGATATTGAAGATACCGATTTGACCTCACCACTCTACCTAATGGACCTACAAATGTAGAAAATCACTTCTTCATTGTTCAACCAAAACTTCATCTGCCCTTTTTCCATGTCAACTGAGGCATGACCGTTTGCAAGGAACAGTCTCCCAAGAATAATAGGCACCTCAATGTCCACCTCACAATCAAGAATCGCAAAATCAGCCATAAAATCAATGACTCCACTTTAACCAGATCATCATGGAGTATCCCAATAGGCCGCTTCACTGTTCGATCGTCAATAAGTAGACGAATTGCATTGGGCTTTGGGTCACCTAAACCTAACTTCTTGTAAATAGAGAAAGGCATGATATTTATGATTTTCTCAAGATCACATACTGCTTTATCAAAGTGTAACCACCCGATTGTACATGGAATAGTGAAAGCACCCGGATCTTCATTCTTTTGCACAAGAGACGTTGTAGCAATAGCATTACAGAGTTGCATCCAATCATAATCCCTAAATCCAACCGATCTCTTGTCGGTGAATATATCTTTCATCAACTTGGCGTAAGTGGGCATTTGTTCAAGATCTTATATCAAAGGGAAATTGATGGAATGTTTTCTTAACATTGTATTAAAACACCGGTATTTACAATCTTCATTCTTTTTCACTAATCTTTGTGGGAATAGAGGTGGTGATCTAGGAATGTGAATAACCTTTTGGGGTATTTGTACCATATCATCTCCTATCATCTCATATTCTATGACAGGCGGCATAGGTGGGTCAATTGTTTGCTTACCCCCACGAGTAATGACTGCCATATAGTGTCCATCATTTTTTGAATTTTGGACGGTATTGCTAGGAAGAGTACCCGGTTGGTGTGGGTTCAGAGTAGAAGACGATTGGGCCATTTGCAACTCAAGATGCTTTATTGAGATTGCATGTGCATCAACCTTTTGCTCAATATTCGCTAAATCACCTTTCTACTCTTTGCCTTGCTCATCACTAGCATCAAACCTCCTCATCATCTCCTGAAACATATCCTCAACTCCGGCCATACTACCTCCACCATCCCTAGGAGCAACTTCCCATTTTGAGGTGGAATGTAGGGCCCGCTCCAATAGTTTCTGTTACAATAGTTACCCCGGTGAAGTTATTATTGCATTTGTAGTTTCCATCTCAAATATAGTGACGCTCTCGGTTGTAATTCCCGTAGTTCCGACCTTGATTTCTTTTACCTTAGCGCCATTTTTTCTGATTGGAACCTTAGGCGTGTGGTTGGAAACCCCCCATCTTCTCATTCACTGCATAAGAGTCTTCCTCATAGTAAAATTCATCTACCGGTTGTGGTGCCATAGTGAAATAATTCACCGCATTCACCTTCCTTGTACCCCAGTGAATTGTTTCAATACTAATCCAAGATCAATTCTCATTTGAGCCGTCTCTTCACGAATCTCATCTACGTTGGGGTTGTGTGTAGCTCGCACTACAAAGGTGTTTCTCCGAGTGTCTGACTTCCTAAAGCTCTAAGGTGTGTTTTTTCGGAAATTATCTCCAACTTTTGAGCAATCTCTGCAAAAGTGCACTCACCATAAGAACCACCCGCAATAGTATCGAGTACCGCCTTATTTTTATCATCTTACTCCCTATAGAAGTACTCTTTCAACAATTCATCATCAATGCGGTGGTATGGAACCCTTCTCAAAAATGAGGTGAACCTATCCCAAGAACTACTTAACGACTCCCCAGGTAATTCCACAAAGTTGTTCACCCTATATTTGTGGTTAAGATTTTTAGAAACCAGGTAATACCTTGCTAGGAACACATCCCTCAACTACTCCCAAGTATAGATCGAATTATATACTTAGTAAACCAAATTGCGGCCTGTCCCAATAGTGAGAGAGGGAACACCCTTAATCAAATGATATCCATGTCCAAGTCCAGCCTTCCTACACAACTCTTGCACACCGACATCAGTTTGGCAATGTGAAAAAATGGATCCTCAGATTGTAGCCCCGAAAACAAACCTCTATCGGTGAGCATCTGCATCAAGCTACTAGTTAACATGAATGAATGACCTTGTGGTAGAGGAGGTAGGACAATAGGTCCATCCGAATTGGCGATCATAACATTGCCCCTATAATACTCTTGAGAACGTTGTGCAGGAGGTTGTCTCCTCAGAGCGCACTCATAAGGGTTTTCCACGATCACATGGTTATGAGAATCCACCGGCGGTGAAAGTTGACATTTAATCCCATCACCAATATTATAAAGATTGTGTGGCCCATTCATTTTACGGAGTGTACGGTTATGTTCTCGATCAAATGGAAGTATTGGTTCTCCTCGACTCCGTATACATGGCATACACTAGAGTTAAACCTGAAAGAGATAAAAACAAAGAGAAAAAAGTAAAATTACAAAATTGTTAACTAAACATAATTAATTGATCTTAAAATTAATTTAAAATACACTACCCAGCCAACGGCACCAAAAATTAATATGTTCAAATTATACTTTCCTAAAAAAGTATAACCGATCGTATCAAGTTACGAACCCAATTGTTAAGAGGAAAATGGTTTCGACTTAACTTTAGTCTACGATTTCATCTATTTGGTCATGTCCGTTCTGAAAAACAGTGAATTAGAGGGGGGGTTTGTGAAACAAAAATGTTCATTTATTTTTAAGTAAAACAAGTTGCACATTTAAAACTTTGGTGTTTATCAAGTGATGAGAATAACATGATTGTAAGCGTTCCACGAAGATTCATAACGCGCTAATCGTAACTATAACAATTCTTTCCTAGTGTCTTACATAGAAAGTGGTAAGTTATGTGTCTCTAATTTCTTGGAACGGCAACTAGAAAATTTCATTCCATACCTTGGTCCGACTACGTTTCTTTAAATTACTAACCTTTACCTTTTCCCTCATATAAAGCCTAATATACGAGCTATGGCTTAGCTACTACTTCGCACTAATCAAAACTAGCCTATTGGATACTAAATCAATGTTGATATTCTTTTCGTCTCAGCTACCTCCTTGGTCCGGCAAGTAGAAATAGGGCAAGTTCTAACGCATGCACTCGTTAAAAAGACTTTTAAATGAAAGAATTATCAATAAATGGAAAAAACTATTCTAGAATTGTTATTCAGCTAGTGTTACCTTGTAAATGACCCATTGTTCCACAACCCTAGCTGTGGATTTAGTTAGCCATGCTTACAAATACACAAATCATTGTTTTTAAACAAGAATTCATGTACTTACTTTGACAATTTTGAAGATTATCTAGAAATAACTCTTGAATTATAAAAATATCTTGATAATTGATTCCAGAAACATGAAGTAATTCCCAAAATCCAAAGTTCAACTTCCAATAACAAGAGTATGAAAAATAAAAAAAACTGTAACTCCAAACGAGGTTTTTAACCCTATTTTTAATAATAAAGTCCTAAATTAAATGGAGTTATAAGTAAGGAAAGACTGTCCACAAATTCGTCTTTAATCGACGACACCACTGACGATAAGTCGATGGAACGACATACTGTCGACTGCCTCCTTCAGTCCATACATAGCATCCTCTTCAGCCTTCAGCCTTTCATCTTCTCTGATCCAATTGACGGACCAACATCATGTTCCGTCGACACACTTACGGTCCGTCGATGCCTCCGTTGTTCCACACTTAGTTTTTCTTCAACTTTCGGTACTGAGACTAATCACTGATATGATCGACGGTTTGATAGGACGGTACATTAGATGACTGATGGACCGTCGATCATTCCATAGCCCCACACTTTGTCAGAATTCCTTGAGTTGCTTCTAGATGCTTCGAACTCTAGTCGGTGACCACCACCTATGTACCGCCTATGGAACAACTAGGTGTCGATGGCTTTGTATGTCACCTCTTCTGCACAATCTTCTGCATTTTTGTTTTGGACCACTTTCCGGCATACCATAGATAAAAACCTCTAAAACTACTACAAAAAGGCCCAAGACACACACTAAACTTAAGCAAAAAACATTGAAAGTACCATGAAACCATATGCTCAAATTATACTTCCGTAAAGAAAAATTAGAGGTTGTATAAAGTAAAGAACCCAATTGATAGGTTGGGGTCGATCCCACAAGGAAAATGGTTTAGACTTAAATTTAGTCTACGATAACGTCTATTAATCAAGTCGTTTCCGAAAATAGTTAATTAAATGTGGGGGTTTTTGGTGAAACAAAAATTTTCAATTATTTCTTAGTAAAACAAGTAGCAAGATTAAAATTTTGGTGTTTACCAAGTAATGAGAATAACTAGGGTGTAAGTGTTCCCGTAGGTTCATAACGAGGTAATCCTAGCTATGAAAATTCATTCCTTGTGTCTTACATGCAAAGTGGTAAGTTATGTATCTGTAATTCCTTGTTTCGTCAACTAGAATATTTCACTCCGTACCTTTGTCCGGCTACGTGTGTTTAATTACCAACCCTTACCTTTTACCTCATATTAATCATCATATTCAATGTATTGCTTAATTACTACTTCGCACCAATCGAAACTAGCCTATTCGATATTGTATACTAAATCTATGTTGATAATTCATTTCATGTCAACTACCTCCGTGATCTGGCAAGTAGAAATAAGGCAATTTCTAATGTGTGTACTCGTTAAAAAGACTTCTAAACGAAAGAATTATCAATACAAGCAAAAACCTATTCTATAATTGTTATTTAGCTAGTTTTACCTTGTTAAGCACCCATGGTTCCCACAACCCTAGTTGTGGATTTGATTACCCATGCTTATAAGTACACAATTCATTGTTGTTAAAAAAGAATTCATGTACTTAATTTGAGATGTTTGAAGAATATTCAGAAATAACAATTGAATTAACAAAAATATCATGTTAATTGATTCTAGAAATTTGATGTAATTCCCAAAATCCAAAGTTAAACTTCCAATAACAAAATTATGAAAAGTAACAAAAAGTCTAACCGCAAAAATGTGGTTTCTAACCCTATTTATAATAATAAAGTCCTATATAAAAAGGAGTTCTAAATAGGAAAGTCGGTCCAAAAATGCCTCTTCAATCGACAATATCACTGATGGTCCATCGACGGAACGACGGACCGTCGACTGCCTCCGTCGGTCCATACATAGCATCATCTTCAACCTTCAGCCTTGCATCTCCTCTGATCCAATCGACGAACAAACATCACGGTCCGTCGACACACTTACGGTCTTTGGATGCCTCTGTTGTCCCACACTTAGTAATTCTTCTACTTCGCGTACTTGGAGTAATATTTGATCTAATTAACGGTTTGCCAGGACGTTCCATTGGTCATGCAACGGACCGTTCATCCTTCCGTAGACCTACACTTTGTAATAGTTCTCGGAGTTGCTTCCAAATGCTTGGACCTCTAGTTGACCACCACCACCTGCGGACCGTCGATGGAACGACGGATCATCGATATCTTCGTATGTCACCTCTTCTACACAATCTTCTACATTCCTATTTTTGACGACTTTCCTACATAACATAGATAAAAACAATTAAAATTAATACCAAAAGTCCCTAGACAAACACAAACTTAAGGAAAAAGCATTGAAAGTACCGTGAAATAATACACTCAAATTATACTTCCCTAAAGAACTATAAGTGGTCGTATCAAGTACAGAACCCAATTGTTATGTTGGGGTCTATCGCATGAGGAAAATGATTTATTCTTACCTTTCGTCTAGTATTACGTCTATTTAGTGAAATACTATCTGAAAATAGTAAATTAAAGGGGGGGGGGGTTGTGAATCTAAAATGTTCAATTAATTCTATGTAAAACAAGTAGCAAAATTACATCTTTTGTGTTTATCAAGTGATGAGAATAACTAGGGTGTAAGTGTTCCCTATAGATTCATAACGCGGTAATCCAACCAATAACAGTTCTTTCGTAGTGTCTTACATGCAAAGTTGTAAGTTATGTATCTCTATTTCCTTTGTCCGACATAGAGAGAATTTAACTACATACCTTGGTCCGGCTACGTGTATTTAAATAACCAACCCTTACCTTCTACCTAGTATTGAGCATTATATTTGATGTATGACTCAAATACTACTTTGGACTAATCAAAACTAGCCTATTAGATAGTGTATACAAAATATATGTTGATAATTCTTTTCTTATCAACAACATCCTTTGTCTGGCAAGTAGAAATTGGGAAAATTTTAACACGTGCACTCAATAAAAAGACTTCTAAATTAAATAATTATCAATACATGCAAGAACCTATTTTAGAATTGTTATTTAGCTAGTTTTACTTTGTTAATCACCTATGGTTCCCACATCCCTAGTTGTGCATTTAGTTACCCATGCTTAGAAATACACAATTCATTGTTGTTAAAAAAGAATTCATCTACTTACTTTGACATGTTTAATGAAAATCCAGAAATAACACTTGAATAGAACCAATTCGAGAAACTTGAAGTAATTCCCAAAAACCAAAGTTCAACTTCCAATCAAGAGTATGAAAATTAACAAAAAAATCTAACCCCAAAAGTAATTTTTTTAACCCTATTTACAGTAATAAAGCCCTAAATTAAAAGGAGTTCTATATAGGAAATTCTGTCCAGAAATAAATCTTCAATCGACGGCACCACTAATGGTTTGTCGACGGAACGACGGACCGTCAACTACATCAATCGGTCCATACTTAGCATCGTCTTCATCCCTTATCATTGCATCTTCTCTGATCCAATCGATGGACCAACATCACGGTCCGTCGACACACTTATGGTACGTCGATGCCTCCGTTGTTCCACACTTAGTTTTTCTTCTACTTCGTGTGCTGGTACTAAAACCTTGTATCTGATCGGTGGTTTGCCAACACGGTTCATTAGTCATGCAACGAACCGTCGATCCTTTCGTAGCGTCACACATGGTAAAAATTCCCCGAGTTGCTGCCAGATGCTTGGACCTTTAGTTGACGACCACCACCTATGCACTGTCAATGGAACGATAGGCCGTCGATGGCTTCATATGTCACCTCTTCTGTACAATCTTCTGCATTTCTTTTTTGGACGACTTTTATGCAAAACACAGACAAAAACAATTAGAATGACTACAAAAATGCCCTATACACACACTAAACATAAGTAAAAAGCATTGAAAGTACCGTGAAACAATACGCTAAAATTATACTTCCCTAAATAACTATTAGTGATCGTATCAAGTACAAAACCCAATTGTTTGTTTGGGGTCGATCCCACGATGAAAATGATTTTAGACATAACTTTAGTCTAGGATTACGCCTACTTAGTCAAGTCCTTTCCGAAAATAGTTAATTAAAGAAGGGGGGGGTGTGAAACAAAAATGTTCAATTATTTCTATGTAAAACAAGTAGCGAGATTAAAACTTTTGTGTTTATCAAGTGATGAGAATAATTAGGGTGTAAGTGTTCCCTATAGGTTAATAACGCGGTAATCCAAGCTATAACAGTTCTTTCGTAGTGTGTTACATGGAAAGTGGTAAGTTATGTATCTCTAATTCCTTGCTCCGACAAAAAGTGAATTATTCACTTTGTACCTTGGTCCAGCAACGCGTATTTAAATAACAAACCCTTAAATTTTACCTAATATTAAGCATTATATTTGATGTATGACTTAGTTACTACTTCGGGCCAATCAAAACTTGCCTATTAGATAGTGTATACAAAATCTATGTTGATAATTCTTTACTTATAAACTACCTCCATTGTCTGGCAAGTAGAAATTGGGAAAATTCTAACGCGCGCAGTTTATAAAAATACATCTAAATTAAATAATTATCAATACATGCAAGAACCTATTCTAGAATTGTTATTCAGCTAGTTTTACCTTGTTAATCACCCATGGTTTTCACAACCCTAGTTGTACATTTAGTTACCCATGCTTTGAAATACACAATTCATTGTTGTTAAAAATGAATTCATGTACTTACTTTGACATGTTTAATGAAAATCCAGATATAACACTTGAATAGAATCTATTCGAGTAACTTGAAGTAATTCCCAAAATCCAATGTTCAACTTCCATCAATAGTATGAAAATCAAAAAAAAGTTTAACCCTATTTATAATAGTAAAGTCCTAAATTCAAAGGAGTTCTATATAGGAAATTATGTCCAGAAATATGTCTTCAATCGAAGGCACCACTAATGGTCCGTTAAAAAAACGACGGACCGTCAACTGCCTCCATCGGTCCATATTTAGCATCTTCTTCAGCCCTCATCATTGCATCTTCTCTGATCAAATCGATGGACCAACATCACGGTCCGTTGACACACTTATGGTCTGTCAATGCCTCCGTTGTTCCACACTTAGTTTTTCTTCTACTTCGGGATTTGGGACCAAAACCTCTATCTGATCAACGGTTTGCCAGGACGGTCCATTAGTAATGCAAAGGACCGTCGATCCTTCGTACACTTGCACATGGTCAAAATTCCCCGAGTTCCTTCCAGATGCTTGAACCTTTAGTTGAGGACCACCACCTACGAACCGTCGATGGAACGACAGGCCGTCGATGGCTTCGTATGTCACCTCTTTTGTACAATCTTCTGCATTTCTTTTTTGTATGACTTTCATGCAAAATACGGATAAAAACAATTAGAATTACTACAAAAATGCCCTATACACACACTAAACTTAAGGAAAAAGCATTGAAAGTGACGTTAAACTATAATCTCAAATTATACTTACCTAAAGAAGTATAAGTTGTCATATCAAGTAAAGAACCCAATTTTTAGGTTGGGGTCGATCACACAAGGAAAATGGTTTAGACTTAACTTTATTCTACTATTACGTCTATTTAGTCAAGTCCTTGTCGAAAACTGTTAATTAAAGGGGGGGATTTGTGAAATAAAAATGTTCAATTATTTCTAAGTAAAGGAAGTATAAAGATTAAAACGTTGGTGTTTATCAAGTGATGAGGATAACTAGGGTATAAGTATTCCCTATTGGTTCATAACGCGGTAATCCTAGCTATAACAATTCTTTCCTAGTGTCTTACATGTAAAGTGGTAAGTTATGTATATCTAATTCCTTGGTCTGGCAAATAGAAAATTTCACTCTGTACGTTGGTCCGGCTACGTGAATTTAAATTACTAACCCTTACCTTTTACCTTATATTAAGGATCATATTCGATGTATGGTTTAGTTACTCCTTCGCACCAATCAAAACTAGCCTATTAGATATTTTATACTAAATCTATACTGATAATTCTTTTCTTTTTAACTACTTCCTTGTTTCGCCCAATAGAAATAGGGCAAGTACTAACGCGTGCACTCGCTAAAAAGACTTCTAAATGAAAGTATTATAAATACATGCAATAACCTATTCTAGAATTGTTATTCAGCTATTTTTGCCTTGTTAAACATCCATGGTTCCCACAACCCATGTTGTGAATTTAGTTACCCATGCTTAGAAATACACAATTCATTGTTGTTAAACATGAATTAATGTACTTACTTTGATAAGTTTGAAGAAAATCAAGATATAGCACTTGAATTAACGAAAATTTCTTGAGAATCGATTCTAGAAACTTGAAGTAATTCCCAAAATCCAAAGTTCAACTTCCAATAACAAGAGTATAAAAAATAACAAAAATTCTAACCCCCAAAACAAGGTTTTTAACCCTTTTTATAATAATAAAGTGCTAAATAAAAAAGAGTTCTACAAAGGAATATATGTCCACAAATGCATCTTCATTCGACGATACCACTAATGGTCCATCGACGGAACGAAGGACCGTAAACTGCCTCCGTCGGTCCATACAGAGCATCTTCTTCAACCTTCATCCTTGCATCTTATCTGAACCAATCGACGTACCAACATAACAATCCATCGACACACTTATAGTCCGTCAATGCCTCCGTCGTTCCACACATAGTTTTTCTTCAAATTCGAGTTCTAGGACTTATCTCTGATCTATTGACAGTTTTCCAAGATGGTCCGTCCGTCAGTCGACGGAGTGTCGATCCTTCCATAGCCCCACGCATGGTAAGAATTCCCCGAGTTGCTTCCGGATGCTTCGACCTCCAATCGATGACCACCACCTACGGATAGTCTATGGAACTATGGGATGTTGACCACTTCGTGGGTTACCTCCTCTACACAATCTTCAGCATTTCTATTTTTGACAACTTTTCAGCAAAACACAGATAAAAACAATTAAAACCAATACAAAAACGCCCTAGATAAACACTAAACTTAAGGAAAAAGAATTGAAAGTACCGTGAAACCATACGCTCAAATTATACTTCCCTAAAAAAGTATAAGGGGTCATATCAAGTAAAGAACCCAATTGTTAGGTTGGGGTCGATCCCATGAGGAAAATTGTTTAGACGTAATTTTAGTCTACGATTACGTCTATTTAGTCAAGTCCTTTCCGAAAATAGTTAATTAAAGGGGAGGGTTTTGTGAAATAAAAATGACAATTATTTTTAAGTAAAACAAGTAGAAAGAGTAAAACATTAGTGTTCATAAAGTGATGAAAATAACTAAGGTGTAAGTGTTCCCCATAGGTTCATAACGCGGTAATCCTAGCTGTAACAATTCTTTACTATATCTCACATGCAAAGTGGTAAGTTATGTATCTCTAATTACTTGGCTCAGCACCTACAGAATTTCACTCAGTTCCTTGTTCCGGCAACCTGTTTTAAATTAATAACCCTTACCTTTTAACTCATATTAAGCATCATATTCGATGTATGGATTAGTTTCTACTTCGCACAAATAGAAACTAGCCTATTGGATAGTGTATAATAAATCTATGTTGATAATTCTTTTCCAATCAACTACCTCCTTTTTCTTCCAAGTAAAAATAGGGCAAGTTTTAAAGCTTCTACTCGTTCAAAAGACTTCTAAATGAAAGAATTATCAATACATGACAGCACCTATTCTAGAATTGTTATTCAACTAGTTTTACCTTGTTAATCACCCATGGTGCCCACAACCCTAGTTGTGGATTTAGTTACCCATCCTTAGAAATACACAATTCATTGTTGTTATACAAGAATTCATGTGCTTACGTTGAAAACATTCAAGAAAATCAAGAAATAATAGTTGAATTAATGAAAATATCATAAGAATCTATTCCAGATATTTCAAGTAATTCGCAAAATCCAAAGTTCAACTTCCAATAACAAGAGTATGAAAAATAACAACAAGTCTAAGTGAAAATAGCAAGTAGCTGATGCAACTACTTAAAAGTTGGGGCAGAAGCTAAGGAGGTGATGTACCTGCTTGCTTACAAGTAAAAGAACATATTATTTCTCCAATTTATTAAGTGAAAACGTCCAAAAGGGACCTCTAAAGCACTCAAACTTATCATATCTCCTTCATCACTTATTTTTCGGAATATTACTCCCAAGGAAAGCCATAGAAGCTCCAAATAGTTCTGGTCTACAACTACACCATTAGAATCTTAAGGAAACATGTGTTTTAAAGCACGAGTTGGTAGAACATCTCCATTTTAAGGAATTCAGGTAAATAATTTTATTTAAAATCAAGGTAAGGGGAAGAGGATAACCTAAGCCTTGAAGAATTCAACTCTTAGCAATTGACGTTTCACTGCATCAAGATAAATAATTTGAAAGGAAGATGGTTAACTCATTGTAATATCCATTGTTTTGCATCAAGGTATGTAAGGCTATTGGATTTCCTTTTTCTTTTTCGTCAATCCATTACTTACATTACAAAAAGTAAGCTTTTTAAGTTCCCTTGGTAGTAACTGATCCGTAGTTGCAGTTCTTACTTCCTAGATGATTCAAAATGAGCACTCTAATATGAGTTAGTAACTAAACGTATGTTCTTCCTAGAATGTATTAGCATGACTAGGTTTAAACATATTTCATCGTTAAAGTACCCTTGGCACGTATAGACCTTATATAAAACAAAATGATCCTAGATTACACATGGTGTATGTTTGTATGTTTGATATACAATCTTCCCATATCATGACAACTTGGTTCAATTATATATATAGATATAATCTTGCCACATGTTCATGTGTTCCCTTTATTATTTATTAATCTAATTGTGTTAGACTATATTGTTACCTCACATTATGTCTACTTGCTCTATTGAATGTTTTATATTTACTTACTTGGAATATGTATCCGTCCTTAAGTTGAATGTATCCACATTCTTCCTTGGTTCCACATTCATGTATACCTTGGCTTTTGTATTAGTTAGTGATTATTCGGCTATCATATAGAGTTCAAATTTCTTGATATGTGCTTAAATTAGAGATGTTAAAATGCTTACTGAGTCCGAGAAGCTCCTAGTATTAGGTTGGTGTCACATTTGCATCCTACGTCATTGTCATTATCATAAGTCCATACTAGTATGTCTTCTAATACTAGTCTATAGTTCCAAATATCAATAATGGTTACGACCATCAAAAAAACAATATCAAAAGAGTTACGATTACCAAAGAATAATCTAAAAATATTTATGAACATCAAAAAAGCAATCTCAAAGATAAAATAAACTAAGTGACGTTATGCGATAATTATGTGTGGAAGTCCAGGGGAAATTCCTAGTATTGGTCGATTCCAATTGGTATAGAAGGGTGGCAGCTCAGGAGTGAAAGCCTAGTATGGGCCTATCCCAATTGCTACGGAAGGGTGGAAGCTTTGGGGTGAAATCCTAGCAAGGGCTGATCCCAATTAGTGAAATTATGAGGACAGCATCCCGGGGTTAAAATTCCTAGTGTGGGTCATCCTCTCCAACCATTGATAAGATGGTCATTTGTATCATATGTCTTATAAATATTATATTGCACAAAGAAGTAAAGAAAACAATGTAACGTACATAATTCCACAAGTATAAACAGAGGTGATATCTAATCTTTATCTATTGGGATTTCGTTTTACATGACCTCTCATTTTACTTATGGTTGTATTATGCCTTAAATATTCAGTACATTCTTTTGTAGTGACGTTCTTAATCGGGATGTTGCATTTCCTGTTGCAGGTACAAGTACTCAACTAGTAGATCTCCTCAAGATAAAGCATATTATAATCAGCGGTTGTTGGTAAGATCTAGGTTTATTCGGGTCTTTACCGAGTCTTTACTATGCGTATTTTCATAGTGGTACAGTCATGGATTCGAGTAATGGATTTGTAGACATTGTAAAGTTATCATTTGCATTCATAGTTTCACTTGTCACGTGTATTGGTTCAGCTAGTCAACATGTATTGTATATGAAGCTTCTCTTTAGTAAATCTATCCGCATAGTAGTTTACATTCTCATCATAAGTCACTTGTTAAACATGTTTTCATATGATACTTCTCCGCCTCACTTAGGGTTGGGGTGTGACGCTCACATGCCATCATAAAGCTCATAAACAAGAATTTCACAAAGTTCAATTCATTTAAAGAGAAATTATCCACGTCTAACAAAAACATGCTTATACTTTCTTTCTCATGATGTTAAAATGGCATATCATACTAAACGAATCACAACATTAGGAAGTTATTTCACAAAATTTCAAGTTCTTCCGTTTCTCTAGTTTTAATCAACATTCACCATTTAGGGGAAGTATTACAACTCATTGGCACATATGAATTATATTTGCTAGGTACGCCATCACTCCTTAAAAGTGGGCCTATATTAAAACCCCAAAACAATAGAAATTCACATATTTTTAAAGGGAACTCATCTTCTCTCATTATATGAAATCTCAACACCACAATATGGGGCCAAAATACCCTTATATATAAAGTGTAATCAAGCATTTTCATTAAACCATATCAGGAATTCAAATGTGCATTAACCATATTATGATAAATAACAACATGAGAAAAATGTATTTTACAAAAAATCCCTATTTTGATGAAATAAGAATCCTTCAAAACATGCAGAACATAGTGTCATCTAGGACATATACCATATGGAGAAAATGCCACTTATCCTCATATGCAAGAGTCCAAAACATGAACAAGCTACTACGAACTCTTTGGTCTCAAGCTTAAGAAATAATATAAGGAAAAGATAGGGATATCAACCACCTTATTACTCAATTTTTCACATCCGAGGAGCAGCCCCTAGAGGTAACCGCTGTCGTCGTCCCCTTTGAGGACTAAGACTACCCTGTTAGCTTACATCATTACATTCATAGGTTAAAATGTAGAAACTTTAAAAACTTTTCATTACTTCTACATTGAGGTTTACATAGACTTCAAGATACACATAATATTTATATCAAGTATACATAGACCCTTCGTATAAGAATATTACATAGTCTTCTACTTTTATTGCACATAGGTATGTAAAATATAACATAGTCTAAAATAGACGTCTGATCTCATAATCATCTAACAAGAGTATAATAATTTATTCCTAGCCCGTACATCAATGTAACAAGACCACATATAGGCCACACAATGTTTAGTACTCAAATGAAAAGGAAAGAACATAACAGTCTTAAATCAAAGACATCTTTATTAGCTTAATATTCACATTGCCCTCAGAAAGAGAGGACCAACCGAACTTGGATAAATGAGAATTCCATGTCTTCCTTCAAAGTCATCGCAAAAGCCCTGCAACAACCGAAACCTAAAATGTTAGGAGAAAAGGGAGAAAATGGGGTTAGTACACCACTTGTGCTAAGTATGAGACCATATGCACAGATATCATGGAATCATTATATAAAGGGACAATTCATTGAAGTACGCAATTTACTTTAAAAAACCTTATGCACAATCAAGAAGACCATATCAATCAATAAGAAATATTTATTAAGTCCAAAGCATGTACATCACAAGACCAACAATGTTAAGTATAGTCAACTCAACATGCATATCATATGATTGAATGAATAGTCAAGACAACTCTATCATAAAGTTATAATAATAACAAGCATGGATTAGAGTTCATTACAACATAAATAAAACAATACAATTACGCATGAACCCTCATTAAGTCAACTAGTGCAATGACTAAGCAAATCCCCATAACCTTACTCAATCTAGTGAACCCAACAAGAATCATGACCAACATCCAACTTCTCAAAACATATCATTAAGAGTACATACCATCATTCTTTAATCATGGAGATCAACACATATTCATAAGTGAGACCAATCATCATATTGTATCTTTAATGTGCAAAATTATCATATACATATCACGTACCATTATAAATATATACATATATAAGAACATCCTCCTATGACTTCACTCAAGGCTAACTAGTGCCACAATGTATTGGTAGAGTCCCATAGCCATACCTAGACTAAGCTAAACCCCTTAGGTCATCCTATTTAGAATTAATTCCTTTACTTTAATTCATTTTACCTTTTGGGAACATCTTGCCTTAACCTACATAGACCTCATGACATAATGTGAAATCCGGTGTCCTAGAACCCTACACTGAAGGAAGGCGGACTAATTGCCATGGTAATACCAAAACATAAACATAGCAACTAGTGGATCCACTAGCTAGTATTCCTATGGGGGAAACATACTTCATGAACTAGGAGATATAGTTGGGACCCTTTTTATGCTATATGCATTATTGTATACAATCTCAAGAGTACATAATTGATCCTACCTTCCCTATGTGGGAAAGGGCACTACTCTCTCTAATTCACTCGGTTCTAAGCTACAGTCCCTTTTGAAATTTCTTTAATGTATTTATTAATCATCATAGATTAATGCATTATATAGGGTCTATTAGTTGTATAAATATGATCATCATAGCTCAATAATAATTGCATGAGTATAGTCCTTACATTAAAATTCATATAAGTAAGGTTAGCATATTTACATAATCACTTCATTATAAGGAACATCGGTAATTATCACCATCATTATAACATTTACATATTAGCTTACACCTCACAAACCATAGTCAATACATTTTAATTCAACACCATACCAACCCTATCAATCTTAATACAAGATATACTCCAATAGAACATCATGACTTAATCACAATTAGTCATAATTGAAGTATAGAATAGGGATAACAAGACATACAAAGCCTTCTTAATAATCCATCATCAAGGTCTTACCATCAACCCTTAAATCAACGTAATAAGGGTGTAATATCATCACAAAACAATAACAAACATGATAACAAGGCTAATTGAATAACTACATCACAATCCATCACTAGTTCACAACATAAGATAAGAGACTTAGGTCAAACTTATAATCTAGATCAATAACTCAAGAACTAGAATAATAGGACAATAATTCATCTTGATTTATTCATAATGGATACAATAACATTATGTAGTACTAATTCAATGAATAACCAAGTCAATTGAACCAACATTACCCATTTCATGTCAAGATCACAACCTAGGGTTTAGGGGAATAGGTTATCTTCTATAAACTAGAACAATCGATCAATATATAACATAATTGAGTTATAATACATGTTAATATATTCATAATATAAAAAAGAAATCATAAAAAAGCAATTCACTACATCAATTTAGAGATTGGGAAACACCTACTTGAAATTCATACTTTTAAAATCAATTTGATGGAACCTTTGAGGAAAGAAGTCTCAAAGGTGAAAAGAAAATCATACCTTAATGTTTGGTGAAGATTGATGGAGGAACTTTACCTTTTTCAGCCCTTGAAGCCACCTCTAGCTTGGTCTTCAGTGGTGTTTCTTTGGGAGAGAAAAAGAAGAGAGAAGGAGGAGAATTTGTGTGTGGGAATTATAAGGGCTTAGGTTAGTTTAATTAGCTTAGGGTCTTTATATAGGACATTAAATAACTTAATTAGTCCTACACTAACCCCTATTTAACTTCCTTACTATGACAAATAATTAAATGAACTAAATAAAACTGTGCAGCAAAATAGTGGCTCCGCAGACGAGACCACGATCGACATATTGTGTGTCCATCGACGGGAATAGTTCACCTCCCTAATGCACATTCGTGGATGAGTTCAGAGACTTGTAAAATCAGGACTACTATGGTTTTGGCTAAGTGTGCATCGATAGAAGCAGTCCACGCCCCGTCGATTGGACACAAGATAATGGGTTGCATCTGTTGGTGAATACTGCCTTGGGGAGTCCTTGAGCCCAAAATTCAAGTGTCCTCCTCAAAATGAACAACATAACTTAGAACAAGCAAAATTGCCAAAATTTCAACTTTAAAGTACACTACACTGTATTACACCATAAATGAATATTCTTACAAAACATAAAAAAAATCACATAACTTCCAATTATAGTCATTATTTTCGTTATTAAGAGAAATAACTAACCTTCACTAGGAATGATATGAGGATAACGGGACTTCATGTCACGATCGTGGAGCACCCACTAGAAGTAAAATGGCGTACTTGACCTCTCGTAGGTCTTATACAAGTCCATAGTTATCATGGATCACATTGACATAGTAAATTTAGCGGAAAATTTAAACCTTTTCATAGCACCTCATATGCTAGAAACTTTACTTCTTATATATATATAAAACATAAGTCCTAATACATTTTTAGACCCCAAGTCTCTTTTCAATCTTAGAACAAAAAACTTTGGAGTACATTAGAGACACGACCCTTAAGTTATAAACATAAGTACAATATTTACGACTTTACAGTAAACCATAACATAGGAAATTCTTGGACTGAAGGATTCCTTTCCTAGCGCTTGGGAATCACATATATAGCTCCCCAACATTCAAGACATACTTTAAGCATCCACAACCTACACATTGTGTAAAATGTAGAGAAGAATGGAATTAGCACAAGAATGCACTATGTATGGCAACCATGAAAAAACATTCATTTAAAACAGACATTTTCTTGAAATTATACTTCATGCCTTTTTGAGTAAATCTTTATAAAACGTTTAAACAATAGAATTTATATCATATACTTCATATAAACATATTCAAAGGCTAAACTTCACATAACATCACTTTTAGAATTTATTGCATTTTTAAGGAACATTACAGTAAGCCCTTTTTCTCTTAACACTGAACCATCTTCTCTTTTGCTCATTAACTTCCCAAGTAACCCTTCAGTGATACTTAGGGCAAAGCATCACCTTATGGCCTCAAGAAAACATACCTACAATTTATACAATACAACATATACCATCATAGAAGTATAGTACAATATAGACATAATTAAGTAAAGACTATAAGGACGTTACAGTGAACTCCTAGTCATTATGCACCTTTAATTATTTTACTTCACATAGAACCTTATAAGACCTAACTCAGGCCACCAATCTAATTCTTCTAGTGCAATGTACATGTAAGGCCCCATAACCTTACACATACTTAGTAAACCTATCATGAGACCACAAGTCTTTACATCCATGTCATATATCAACATAGTAAGAGAAGACCACTTCATTTATGTCTAGCAAAACCTTCATCATATAGTCAACAAGATCAACACAATGCATAAAGACTCATATCATGCACATCTTCATAACAAGTAGAAAAATACTGCAATGTCATGCATAATGAACACATACATAGTTACATGCATTAGAACACCTTCCTAGAACTTCCTAAGGAGCTACTTGTGCAATGTCTAGATGAGTTCATTACTTCCACCTATCCTAAGTAACCTCCCTTAAGTTATTTTAGTTAGGGTACTAGTCGTTTACTTCCATTGTCAATTTTAATTTTGGGAAACTATAGACTTAACCGACATAGACCATAAGATGGTAATCATAGAATCCGGTATCATAAAACCCCACACCGAAAAAGGGTGGTCTACCGGCCAATGTAGAACCAAACGTAACATATCTTTCTAGGTTGATCCCTACCTAGTATCCTATTGTGGCAACATAGTTATGGAACATGGGGGTACATGTGAAATCCTCTTTATGCCAAGATTAGGCATTATAGTTGTTCACTTATGGAAACATCACTCTAACACCCTTTTGGGTCATGAGGCTATCCACCCCATTTGGTTTATGGTGACCTCACTTCCTATCATAGGAAGGGACACACACTCATATTAATGTTCATTCGGTGCTATGCTAAGTTAATTTAATTAAAAACCTTTATAATATTTTTACTTTATAAAACATAGGTTTAGAAGAGTCGTCCCCTTATATGCTTAACTCATAGGTCATAGATGAAAGTTCATCAACCCAAATCATGTAAACATGAACATAGCATATGTAAAGCATCATCTAGCTTACGGTACACATGAACACACCATTCAAGGACCCTCTCTTGACTAGGTATTCATACATGTGTGTGTGTATACATATATGTGAGCAAACCTTTCACATAACACATTTATACACGCATGTTATTTCATACATATTCTTACATATAGAAACCAAAACTAGAACTATCCTATCAAGGTGCACATGTGCAATGCATAGGCAAAGTCCCATACACTTTCCCATACTAGTACACCTATCATGTAATCCTAGCTAAGAAAATAAATATCATATTTTCATAAACATCATCTTACCATGCATAGTAGTAGACACTAGTGAATATGAGAACCACCTTTACATTTAGACACCATGACCTATACTACTTGTAATATGCATGTAAAGTAAGTGTGTGTGTACATTGGTCAACATTATCACATAATGTCTATCAACAACAAATTGAGGCAGCCATCTTCTTAGACCATAGTACTCTATCAAGCATAAACCACAGAACAGACAATAGCATCGGAGACAAGTCAACTTTACATTAGACCTAAGACTCCTAACTTGTGCTATTTATGGATTCACATAGGGGTACATTGGTCAGGGATTATTAACTATTTTACTCATCAATGGAAGAACCTATATTGTACCCTAACAAGGTTATACACATGCTCATACAATAGCCATACAACATATATCACAACTAGAATAGGAAAGTAGGCATAAGCCTCACATAGTGTCATCATAAGAACATGTTCATATATTCATCAATTTGCCATCAAGTCCATGGTAAACACCTATGTAATTACAATAAAGTAAACAGCGCCACAGTAAGTGGATCATAGCACACAATGATACACAAGGCTTCCATAACATTACTATAAAGAAATAGAGAAGTAGAAGAGTAGATTAATTCTTACCAATCCTTTAGCCTTTGGTCATCATTGACCATTGCTAATCTTTTGTCAATAAATTATGTATAATGCAGTAGCTTAATAATCATACATGAAGTCAAGCATAAGCTACTACAAGGTCATTCCACAACTAGTACAAGATATCATTAACATGCTAGAACGTAGGACATAGACCATCAACAAACTTCACTTGCATGGATTATAAGTCATAATTCGTCAATACCACCAATCAAGGGCAGTATCTTCAAGAAATCATAGCTTTGACGAAATCCTACTATATTTGCCAATAAACTCTAGATCATTGTAAAATTTTTCATATTAGGAATTCATGGAGGATAAGTTTACATATGTTAATCCTATTCAAATTCTCATGCATTAATCCACATTAGATACATTGAATATAATTCATAACCACATTAAATCATAGGAAGTAGTTAACCATCATTTTAACATAATTGAATCTCACTATAACGATGCTAGAATCATCAATCTATAGGATAAAGAATGTAGATCAATCTTGCCAAGTTTCCTTTTATTCGATAACTAAGGGTTCATACCCACAATTTATTCATAATATCAACTTAAGAAAGTAGCTACCATGATCTTTACCCAATTAAAATTCCATAACAATCACCATGAATCCGAACATATAATAAACAGATAGAACATAGGCTAGTTTTTTCAAATCATCGTACATGGATTCACATGGACTATGCGTCAATGGTTCACCATCAATATGCATACCAGACAGTAGACATAAGCATATTAAAATAATTGATTCACAAATCTATATTCATAAGATCAAGATCATAAAGCCATACATAAACTAAAATCGAGTTTGTGAAAGAGCATGGGTTCATCATGCAATTGGATTGAAAATCAAATCCAAATAATTATATAATCATCAATACATTCAAATGATGATTTTCAAATCAATTTAAGAAAGAACCCATGGCTATATTGAAGAAGGAGAACTTTGATCATGAAAACTCTTTTGAAAACATTGAGATTAACTTTCTAGATGGAAGGATAACTAGAGATGAAGGATCAGCATACGTTTGTCTAGTTGAAAACAGCTAAAACATGATAATTCATCCATGGAAATTCAAGCTCCAAGATATTCTTGAGCTTCACCAACAATGGTGGTTTCTAAGGATAATATTGTGGAGGGAAAAGGTTTAATTCGTTGAGAGGATTTAAAAAAGGCTCTTTACGTGTTAGATGACTTATATACACCCAAAAGTAGATAAATAAAACTATTAGAATCAGGTTAGGACATGGGATGAATTTCCCATTCACTCCTTAAATAAAACATTGTGCAAGGGAAGAGTTGCATGCCACCATCGACGGACCGTAGGTCAATCAACGGGCTGTTTGTGGCTTCCGTCGATTGGTCCTTGGCCTTTTATTTGGTTTACACTTTCCCAGGATAATTTTCCATCGATGATACCCCAACAACGGGCCGTTGGTCTCAACCAGCCTTGGGTCCTTCTTGTGTGGCCTTTTGTTGGGCCGTTTAAAAGTAGTACCCCGACATTCCAAATGTAAATACAAACCTTAACAACATTTAGACATTACATATAAGTTTCAAATAAAAAAACACCTGCAACTCTTCCTAATAGGCTAGGCCCCATCAATACACACGTTAAGAATTTGAAGGGCTATCTTTCGAACGCCTTGGACGTTCATGGTCGTTTCACCTCCAAACTTATCGAAACTCCATATACCATCTCTAGAACATATTATAAATCATTTTTATACTTAATAATCTCATGAAATACAGTATATAAAAAAGCATGGACACATGAGGCACATAGGCGACCAGTCGTTGAATGTTTTGGTCGTCCATTGATGTTCGATTTTCAAATCACTTCAAACTTTACACACTGCCTCTAAAACATGTTATTAGTAATTTTAGTACCTTATAACCATAAGACAAACATGTTAGGATCTAGAAACCCGATCTCATTTTGGAGTTTTACAATATCACCCACTTGGGAGCATTCGTCCTCGCATGACACTTTGGGCTCTTTAATCACAACAAGAACTTCAATGCATCATAGAGCAGTTCATAACATTTATAACATCATCAAATCAGTTTTGCACTCAATGCACATAAGCAAGCAAAACCATTACTCACTCACTCTTTAATGCATCAAACACAAAGGCTCTTATCATGTTCATAGGAGGAACATCCTTCTCCTAATAATAACACGTTCATTAAACCTAAATTCATTATGAGATCATATAGAAAGGCCACACATAGGAAGATGTAAACAACATTCAAGTTGCAATTTAGGCACTCTTACTTCAATGCACATAGACTTGAGTTAATTGAAGCAACAAAGATCTTTATTAGTTAGACCTAGTGCAAAGAAAGTCATACTCAACCATACTATGCTTAGTGGTATCCATGGTGGAATTCCCTTCTCCTTAACACACTTACTTGTATCATGAGTTCACCCCTTAGAAAAGTAAAAGGTCAATTCCTTATAAAATGAGAAATTCTTAAGTTTTAACCAAGACATGGTCATGATTCCATTCTAGTGATGTCTAAATGGCAAGTCCCACCAAGTACATCATTAAAAATAGGAAATAAATTATGAAATTCAATCTCTAACATAGTACTCACCTTCACGGTAAGCATATTTGAGAAGAATAACCCAAACCATATGCATACACATTAGCACTTAGCTAAACATGATTTCACCTTTCAAGAATGAGCCTACAATTATGCATCCCAAATCATAAAAGTCACATAATTCTCAAGAGACTCAATATATTTAATTTTAAGGAGACTCAACTTTTCATTATAAGGATAAACATTTCACCTCATAAGTATCTATTAACATGTTTCTTATCTTATCTCATGAAGTCAAATGCACAACTAGCATATCAAGATGTAATTTAACATGAGAAAAACATGGATTTTATCAAAAAAAATTCTTACATGCACCTTAGAATGTTTACAATATCTTCAAAGTAATGTAAATCAATACATAACAAACATATAAAGTTCATCCAATTCATACGACATAAGGTTTGTATACAATACCATAAACACCAAAGACATACATCATTATGGGAAACAATAGAGGAGACTTAGCCTTAAGGATTCTTACTTTTCTTTCAACATTAAAGTAAGGTAACTTCTAGTTCAATCAAACCCACATCATCACCCTACAAAATAATAGTACTACCGCCAATTCTAAAGAAACATAAATTCTACAACGTTAAGGGACTCACAACACAATAAGAAGTTAGAAACAATTCTATAACTCATCATGCCTGAAGACTCTCATTTTTTATTCAAAATAGTAATTCTCCTTTTTAAATTCATTATCATGCTCATATGCATCAATTCTATACACATTTAAACAACTTTTAATCAAAGAATAATTTAGTTGATTTCCCAAAAATCTCACAATAACTGCCTGTTACTACTATAAAAATTCATCAACATTCCAAAAATGCAACTTTTAAACAATTGGTGGGAGGAGCATGACAATATGAGATGCAAAAGTTTACCAAGGTAAGCGAACTATCATCACACCTAGGACCAAGCTTATACAAAGGAATCCAATCCATACTAGGAAACTTATCATGGACCACATCGATACAAAGGAAAACATTGAGAACCTTTAAGTGCATATTCTTAGGATATCATGCTTTCATAGGTAATCACTAAGAAATTCAAGTTCAAATCATAGCACTAGGTTACCATCATGTAAATCCATATAGGAACACATCACAAAAGAAACTCATGTCTATCATAATCACTTCTAAAATGCTTTAACTATATCATGACATACACTTTTTAAACATAACATGCTATTTCACATAGGTTTTCAAATATAGCCATAAATGATATCACATCATCAAAACATGCAAAAATTCACCTTCACACATACTCATTCAAACTATAAAACCAAGATAAGCATTTAAACTCACCTTTATCCCTCAAGCATACAGAACAATATCATCCAAGCAATCTCATCTGAAATACCACTAGACAAGAACATGGAAGAGAAAGATCTGATTGAGTTAAGTTCTATGGAACGATATGAGAATGATGAAGAAGGGAAACTCTATCTTCCTATAGCCTCTCCTACTATTAAATGTGTCGCGACTCACCACCAATGATACAAGCCTCTACTAGACGTTGCAATATGAGACTTTTTGGACCCTAAAACACTTTTAAAACCTCGAGCTGTGATACCACGTTTGTCATGACCGAGGAGCACCCCCTAGAAGTAACATGGCGTACCTGACCTCCCAAAGGTCTTATACAAGCCCATAGTTATCATGCATCGCATTGACATAGTAAATTTTGGAGAAAATTTAAAACTTTTCATAGCACCTCATATGCTAGAAACTTTACTTCTTATATATATAAAAATATAATTCGTAATACATTGTTAGACCCTAAGTCAGTCATCAACTATGGAGGACATTGTCAAGACCCGGATTCTTGAATCCGGATCGCAACTGGCGTCGTTTACCTCTCAATGGTCGCAAACAAGCCTCATCTTCCATTCATCACATACATCTAGTTAAATTTGCGAAAAATTTAAAACTTTTTATATGTATGAAGTATACATAGACTTCATATAATTACTAACTAGATACATCATATACTAAGATCAACATAAGAGAACAACAATCTAACATAAAGAATCAATTCAAAACTGAAGACGAATATATCATAAATAGTTTGCCAAACATTGCCTTATTACAAAGCTTCGAAATGAAGGTGCGAAAGAAACTCTACGGACCACATCAACTAGCTATGTCTAAAACTAAGTCTAGACTAAATCTGTAGCATCCTCGAAATCATGAGGACCTACAAAATGTTTTGGAGAAACGCTAATGTCCAAACCGCTGCAAGTGTCGTCAACCTGTCTTCTGACTTGCACCTATAAAAATAGTATATAGTAGGGGGTTAGTACTCCACTTGTACTAAGTATTGGTGTATGCACACATACACATAAAGCTATGCATGATCAATGAAAGCACTTCCGAAAGGACATGCTATTTCTGGAAAGTCTAGTCACTAAACTTTCTTAATTAATTGATTGTGAATTATGGTATGAATATGATGTATTAAAATCCATTCAAAGCACACAAATAATTTTTTATATGATTACATTATAGTAGTTTCGTTAATATAATTTTAGAACAACTCGGGTGAAGATTTGAGATTTTGATCCTATTAGGCCGAGAGCTCCTATTCGTACACATATTATTTTTTAGTATTTTTCTTCTTGTTGTTGTGTAGTTCAATAATTCTTTTGGTCCTATATTTTTCTTACAATTTTAATGAATGATTGTAGTCTCATACCCACAATGAATCGATGTATGTAATCCAAGGACGAAGGAATAATTTCCTTACCTTATAGTGAGTCATTCTTTACACTATATATTCATTACCTTTCATAAGCAATTCTCTATTGATCATTCCATTGATTTCATCACTTTCATGTTTTAGATATAATATATTTCATATACATGAGACTTTGGAATCGTTGATGTAGCATAAGTCATCCCAAGTGAGGGCCTAACATATGGGACCTCAACCCGAGGGTCTTCTTTAGAAAACATAGAGTATGCTTCGTTCGTTCATTCGTACTTCACATTATTCGTTTCATTCATTCGTAGGCTGATGTAAACACCAGTTATACCTAGGATGAAGTTTAAGACTCTCATCCGGATCATGAAGTTCAATGACCAAGAATGACTAATGTCATTAGATTAATCCGATTTCACTTCCTTATTGTCTTGCACAAACACATTCGGTATCATTCATTTCATTATCTTCCCTACTTTGTGGATGGCCTAATTATTTCTTTTAGAACATTAACCTTAACCGACATAGATCATGTGAGCGTCATGAAATTCAATGTTTGACCCACACCGAAAAGATGTCGAATCACCAGCCAAAGTGACCCGAAAATGATTGCGTATATAGGGAGTCAAACCCTGCTAGATCCCCATATTGGAATTATAGGTTCAAAGACTAGGAAATATAATGAAACCCATACCCGGCATGCCGGACAGTCTCATCTCATGAGAGTTACGTGAACCTCCCCCCTTCCAGAAAGAAGGCTTCACCGCTCATAGCTAGTCTATCAGTGCGTTGTATAAAGTTCCATTTCATTCAACTCATACGTCATGGAATCTGTCTTCTAGTATGATGACACCATAGGTCAATAGATGATTTCTCATCTCATCATTAGTATTAAGTATACATCAGTCTCAATACATTCATTAGGTGAGGACATTTTTGTAATATTTAGTTGCACTAATGATGATTTTTCATCCATTTTTTACATTGATGAAATGTGAATTGTCCTTACATAACATCTTTTGTGTTAATGAGACTTGTCTCACACATTCTAACACCTTCATTCGTGAGTATTTTTAACATAGTAGCTTATGTGTAAGTGAGGCTTGTCTCACTTCTTTTAATACCTAATTCTTGTAACTTTCTTAACTAAGAAATATTTAGTTATGTTATTACTCGTGTTACTTGATTACTTTCGTTTCATAGCTTCATATCATCATTTATGGACGATGAGAACTTCACTCAATGAATTACGTATGTTCATAGTTCATTTGGTTAGGGCATGTTGAGACTTGTCCAAATGATTGGCATGCCTTTGGATATGGATTGATCGAATTACCTAATATGTTCATATATTGTCATTTCAATACTTTGGCTATATATGATTGGCAGAAAACTATTATTGGCCTAGAAAATTTGAAAACTGACTTCATAGACGATTTATTGGCACAAGCCAAAGTTACACTCATTCATTTTTAGTTTGGTATACCTTAGGCATTAGATAATTTTAATTATTTAAAGATAACATTATAGCCAATTTCATTAATCACTCTTAGACGATGTATTGTTAGCCATTGTATTGGCATAAGGCAGGCAATTCATTCAAGTATAATTTAATGGAATTATTAGACAATTCTATTACATATTTTGAAAATAATGTTGTAGACAAATTTATTGGCATAAGCCAAACTTTCACTACACATGAAATTTTAATCTTTGATTAAATTACAAAAAAAAAAATTAATTTTTTGTTTGGCCAAGCTATGATGTTATTTTGGCATTATAGATTCATGTACTAGCTTTGAAAATTTATGAAAGTTATAACTACTTATTCAATGCTATTACGGTCACAAGTTCGTGTGGATAGGGTATGTTGGGACTTGTCCCATTTATTGGAATACCCTATGCTATGAGTTCATTGATGTAGAGATTGGTATAACTTTGTTATTATAACTTCACACATTATGGGAGATAATATTTTTGACATAGTTTTGCTAGCCAATTTATTGGCATAAACCAAACGTTCACATATGGTGGTCATTAAACTTCATTTGTTGTAACCCAACCTTTTTACATTCAATTAACTTATAATTATCATTCAATGAACAGCCTATAACAGTAGACTCAACTTCATAGACAACTCATAACAACTTCATCTTTCTCGAACACAAAACTAAGCATTATGTCATTCCTTTATCTGTGTAACTAATCACTCAGCCATCCGAATCCATTCTATAGACCTCATTAATCATTAATAAATCAAGAACTTATAAAATCAGTTGGAACAACATACCAAAAGCATGTTAAAGATTACATCTATATACTAAATAAATAGAGACATGGACGTTTAATAATATCATTGGGAAACAACTGTAGTTTAGAAATTCATGAGTATTAAACGTTTGAAAAGACTCTTGGAGAAAGAATTCCATGAGACAAAACCCATACCTTAAGTAGAACTTAATCTACGAAGACTACCTTGAACAAACCTTGAAGAAACCTCAAATAAACCTTGAAAATCATCTAATAAATTTTCTGTATTTTTTTTCTTGCGTTTTGTTCACTGTTTTTCTCACGCTTGTGATCTGGTTTTAGTCGTGTATTTGTTACACTTTGAAAGTAGTTTTTAGGTTTAGGAACTGACCTTTACTTATTAATATTAAGGTTTTGGTCTATATTTTGACTTAATATTAATCAATTAAATCCTTAATTTAATTAATTTAGGTACCTAGGGTAAGTACTAAAGTGCCCTAAAGTCATTGGAACAAAATTAACCATTTTGGACCATCCTAGGTTAAGTACTAGGATGTTTCTTGAGTTGTTCTAGGTTAGTGTAAGAATTTTAATTTTACCCCTTTAATTTAATTAATTAAGTGAACTAGGGTAATTACTAAAGTACCCTTAAATCGTTATAAACATAACTAATCCTTTGAACCATTCTAGATTATCTACTAGGGTGTCTTCTTCTTGTTTTAACCGAAAAATGGAAATTGTTTTTTGTGATTTCGGTTTTGCCCCATTAAATTAATTAATTAAGATGCTAAATTAATTAATTAAGTATACTAGGGAAATTACTAAAGTACCCTTATGTCGTTAGGATCTTAACTAACTCTTTGGACCATCCTAGGTTAGGTACTAGGTTGTCCCTTTCTTGTCTTAACCGAAATCTGAAAAATTCCTTTTTATTTTTTGTTTTTGACCTTTTAAATTAATTAATTAGATAACCTAGGGGAATTAATAAAGTACCCCTAAGTTGTTAGCACCATAACTAACCTTTTAGACCATACAAGGTTAGGTACTAGGTTGTCTCTTTAACTAGTACTAGGTTAGTGTCAACCCCGTTTTAGTCCTACGTTGTCAGGTGCACTTATGGGTACAATTCGGTTATTCGTAGGTTAGTTAGATATTTGGTACAGTAGGTTAGAGTCTAAAATTGGTTAGCAAGTTAGGCCCCACATGAAGTGGTCCCTTATGCAGATTTCTGTCCCCTTAACTACCATAACCGAATTCGGTTAGGGTTGTCCCCTCCTTTGGTGCTTCTTCACATGTCTTGCACATGTGCCTGCACATGGGTTGGTCGTAATTTCCTAACTTACTATTAATTTATGGTTCCTTTGTGAATGTTTACTTATTGTCCCAAGGACCCTCACTATGTCCTTCAACACTGCTTAATTTACATGATTATTTTAAATGGTCATGTTGAATGGTACTAGGCTTGACACTTGGATGCCTAGTACTTTGTGTGAAACTATTCATAACGGATTTTCTTTTAGCTTAGGGTCTTCATTGCAGGTACATTTATTTATCATCAATCTTGGATTAGGGTATGACAACCCAAAAGTATATTTCTTATTCGTATATAGAAAATTGGCTAATATCCCTTAGTAAATTTTTCTATATTATGCCCAATATATCTCAATATTGGGCAATGGGGTGCCTATGTACCATAATAGGCTATTCTACGGGCACACTAGCTTTTCATTAGACATATAACTTTCCAGAATGTTACATACATTAGGGACTGGACCCTTATGACATAAACAAAAGTAAAATATTTAAGACTTTACAGTAAACCATAACATAGGAAATCCTTGGACTTAAGGATTCCATTCCTTGAGCTTGGGAAGCATATATCAAGCTCCCAAACAGTCAAGACATTCATTAAGCATCCATAACCTACACTTTGTGTAAAAAGTAGAAAATAATGGTGAGTATGGAAACCATGCAAAAACATGCAATGAAAGGGACATTTTCTTGAAATCATACTTCATGCCATTTTGAGTAAATCATTGTAAAACGTTTAAAAATGGCATTTATATCATTCATACACTTCCTATAAACATATTCAAAATCTAAACATCACATAAGATCACATTTAGAATTTATTGCATTTTTAAGGCACATTACAATAAGCCCTTTTTCTCTTAAAGGTGAACCATCTTCTGTTTTGTTCATTAACTTCCCAAGTTACCGTTTAGTAATACTTGGCGCAATGAGGCCACAAAAAAACATCAATACATTATATACAAGACAAAACATACCATCATAGAAGTATAGTACAAAATAGACATAGTTTAATCAAGACTATAAGGATATTACAGTGAACTCCTATTCATTATGCACATATACTTATTTTACTTTACATAGAACTTTATTAGACCTAACTTATGACCCCAATCTATGTCTACTAGTGCACTGTACATGTAAGGCCCCATAACCTCACACATATTAAGTAAACCTATTATGAGACAACAGGTCTTTACATCCATGTCATATATCAACATAGTAAGAGGAGACCACTTCATTTATGTCTAGCAAGACCTTCATCATATAGTCAATAAGATCAACATCATGCATAAAGACTCATATCATGCACATCTTCATATCAAGTAGAAAATACTACCATGTCATGTATAAAGAACACATACATAGTGACATTCATTAGAACACCTTCCTAGAACTTCCTAAATAGCTCCTTGCGCAATGTCTAGATGGGTTCATTACTTCCACGTATCCTAAATAACCTCCCTTAAGACATTCTAGTTAGGGTCCTAGTCATTTACTTCCATTTTCCATTTTACATTAGGGAATTTATAGCCTTAACCTACATATACCATGTGATGCTAAACATGGAATCTGGTGTCATAAAACCCCACAACGAAAAAGGGTGGTCTAGTGGCAAAAGTAGAACCAAACATAACATAGCTTTCTAAGTGGATCCACTAGCTAGTAGACTATGGTGGCAGCATAGTTATGGATCTTGGAAGTACATGTGAGAACCCTCTTTTTGCCAAGGTTAGGCATTGTAGTCATTCACTTATGGATACATCATTCTAACACCCTTTTGGGCAACGAGTCTATCCACCCCATGAGGTTTATGGTAACATACCTTCCTACCATAGGAAAAAAAACACTCATATTCATGTACACTCGGTGCTAAGATAAGTTCCCTTTATTGAAAACCTTTATTATATTTTTACCTTTTATAACATAGGTTTAGGAGAGTTATCCCCTTATATGCGTTACTCATAGGTCATATATGAAAGTTCATCAACCTAAATCATGTAGAGAATCCCTTTACCTAAACATAGCACACGTAAAGCATCATCTAGTTTAGGGTACACATGAACAAACCATTCAAGGCCGCTCTGTTGACTAGGTATTCATACATGTGTGTTTATATACATATATGTGAGAAAACCTTTCACATATCACAATAAGACACGCATGTTCACACATACATATTCATACATATAGAAACCAAAACTAGACTATCCTATCAAGGTGCACATGTGCAATGCATAGGCAAAGTCCCATACCCTTGTTCATACTAGTAAACCTATCATGTCATCCTAGCTAAGGAAATAAATATGATGTTTCCATAAACATCATCTCACCATGCATAGTAATAGACATCAGTGAATACGAGAACTACCTTTCATTTAGACACTATGACCTATACTACTTGTAATATGCAAGTAAAGTGAGTGTGTGTGTGTACATTGGTCAACATGATCACATAATGGCTATCAACAACATATTGAGGCAGCCACCTGCTTAGACCATAGTACTATATCAAGCATAAACCACACAACACACAAAAGCATAGGAGACAAGTCAACTTCATATTAGACTTAAGAATCCTAACTTGTGCTATTCATGGATTCATATGAAGGTACATAGGTAACGGATTATTAATCAATTTACTCATCAATGGCAGCACCTATACTGTACCCTAACATGGATCTACACATGCTCATACAATAGCCATACAACCTAGATCACAAAAAGAATAGGAAAGTAGGCATATGCTTCACATAGTATAATTATAAGAACATGTTTATATATTCATCAATTTTCCTTAAAGAACATGTTCAACACATATATAATTACAATAAAGTAAACACCGACTCAATATGTGGACCATACCACACAATGACATACAAGGCTTCCTTAACATTACTATAAAGAAAAGAGAGAAGTAGAAGAGTAGAGGAATTCTTACCAATCCTTTAGCCTTTGATCATCATTGACCATTTGCTACTCTTTTATCCATAAATAAATTATATGGGCAGTAGCTTAAGGTACCATAATCATAGAAGAAGTTAAGCATAAGCTACTACAAGGTCATTCTACAACTAATAGAACATATCATTAACATGCTAGAATGTAGAAGGACATAGACCATCAACAAAATTCTCTTGCATGGATTATAAGTCATGTTTCCTCAATACCACAAATCTATAGAAGTAGCTTCAAGAAATCATAGCTTTTACGAGATTCTACTATATTTGCCAAAATACTCTATATCACAGTAACATTCTTCATAATAAGAATTCATGGAGGATATGTTTAGATATGTTAATCCTAATCAAACTATCATGCATTATTAAACATTAGATCGATTAAATATAACTCATAACCACATTACATCATAGGCAGTCGTTAACCATCATATTAACATAGTTGAATCTCACAATAAGAATGCTAGACTCATCAATCTATAGTGAACACATAGAACATAGGCTAGTTTGTTCAAATTATCATTCATGGATTCACATGGACAATTCATCAACGATTCACAATTAATATACATACTAGAAAGCCTATTAGAATCAGGTTAGGACGTGGGGTGAACTTCTCATTCACCCCTAAAACAAAACAGTGCGCAAGGCACCAGTTGCAGGCCAGCATCGATGGACCATAGGTTAATCAATGGGCCGTCTATGGCTTCCGCCGAATGGTCCTTGGCCTTGTCTTTTGTTGACACTTGCCCTGGCTAAGTTTCCGTCGATTATACCCTACAAAAAGGCCGTTGGTAAGCCAACCGGCCGTCATTTGGTCCGTCGATTGACACTGCCAAGGCAGTGTCTCGACCAGCCTTTGGTCCTTATTGTGGGGCCTTTTGTGGGGCCCTTTAGAAGTCCTACCCGGACGTTTCCAATGTAAATACAACCTTAACAAGTTCTAGACCTTCAACATAAGTTTCAACCAAAAAAAAACCTTCAATTCGTCCAAATAGGCTAGGCCCCATCAAGGGACACATTGAGCGTTTTAAGGGCTATCTTTCGAATTCCTTGGACGTTCTTGGTCGTTTCACCTCCAAACTTCTCGAAAATCCATATACCATATTTAAACATCATAATAACTCATTCTAATGCTTAATAAGCTCATTACATACAGTATATAAACACTCATGGACACATGAGGCACATAGGTGACTAGTCGTCGAATGTTTTGGTCGTTCCTTAACGTTCGATTTTCAAATCACTACAAACTTTACACACTGCCTCTAAAACATGTTATTAGTAATTTTAGTACCTTATAACCATAAGACAAACATGTTAGGATCTAGAAACCCGATCTCATTTTGGAGTTTTACAATATCACCCACTTGGGAGCATTCGTCCTCGCATGACACTTTGGGCTCTTTAATCACAACAAGAACTTCAATGCATCATAGAGAAGTTCATAACTTTTACAACATCATAAAATTATTTTTGCACTCAATGCACACAAGAAAGCAAAACCATTACTCAATCACTCTTTAATGCAACAAACACAAAGGCTCTTATCATGTTCATAGGAGGAACATACTTCTCCTAATCATAGCATGGTCATTAAACCACAATTCATAAAGAGATCATCTAGCAAGGCAACACACAGGAAGATTTCAACAACACTAAAGTGGCAATTTATGCACTCTTACTTCAATGCACATAGACTTGAGTTAATTGAAGCAACAAAGATCTTCATTAGTTAGACCTAGTGCCATGAAGGTCATACACAACGATACCACGCTTAGTGGTGTCCATGGAGGAATTCCCTTCTCCTTAAAACACTAACATGTATCATGACTTCACACCTTAGAAAAGTATAAGGTCAATTCCTTTTAAAAAGATAAATTCTCAAGTTATAAGCAAGACATGCTTTTGATTCTTTCCTAGTGAAGTCTAAATGGCAAGTCACACAAAGTACATCATAACAAATAGGAAATAAATCATGTAAATTCAATCTCTAACAAAGTACTCACCATCATGGTAAGCATATTTGAGAAGAATAACACGAACCATAGGCACACATATTACCACTTAGCTAAACATGCTTTCTCCTTTCAAAAATGAGCCTACAATTATTTATCCCAAATCATAAAAATCACATAATTCTGAAGAGACTCAACATATTTCATTTTAAAGAGACTCTACTTTTCATCAAAAGGATAAACATTTCACCTCATAAGCAACTATTATCATGTTTCTTATCTTATCTCATGAAGTAAAATGCACAACTAGCATATCAAGATACAATTTAACATGAGAAAAACATGGATTTTATCAAAATTATTCTTACATGTACTTTTGAATCTTTACAATATCATCAAAGTAATGTCAATCAATACATAACAAATATATAAAGTTCATGGAATTCATACTTCTTGAAAAACTCTATTCATGAACAAGCTTACTAGAAATTCAACAGATTCAAGTTCAAGTAACAATAGAAGGACAAGGTAGAAAAAATTGACAACCTTACTACTCCATCACCATGCCCCACTTAGGGAAGACCCAATTTAAGAACAACTTAACCCAACCTTAATAGGATCTTAACTAAACAACCTTCATTTTTATCACTTAAAAGTGTTTATAACTTTGGAAGGAATTTAAAATAAGTTAAAATAGGAACACAAAGATATTCTAAGCCTTGTCACCTAGGCCATTTATCCCCAATTATCAAGTTAGGTCATCTCATTCAACACATAAGGTTTGTATACAATACCATAAACACCAATGTCATACATCATTAGGGGAAACAATAGAGGAGACTTAGCCTTAAGGAATCTTCCTTTTCTTTCAACATTAATGTAAGGTAACTTCTAGGTCGATTAAACCCACATCAACACCCTACAAAATAATAGTACTGCCCTCAATTCTAGGGAAACATCAATTCCACAACATCTAGGGACTCACAACACTATAAGAAGTTAGAAACAATTCCACAACTCATCATGCTTTAAGACTCTCATTCTTTATTCCAAATAGTAATTCTCCTTTTTACATTCATTATCATGCTCATATTTATCAATTCTATACACATTTTTACAACTTTTAATCAAAGAATAATTTAGTTGATTTCCCAAAAATCTCACAATAAATGGCTATTAATACAGTAAAAATACTTCAAAATTCCAAAAATGCAACTTTTATACAATTGGTGGGAAAGGCATGACAATATGAGATACAAAACTTTACCAAGGTAAGCAAACTATCATCACACCTAGGACCAAGCCTATACAAAGGACTCCAATCCATACTAGGCAACTTATCATGGACCACATAGATACAAAGGAAAACATTGAGCACCTTTAAGTGCATATTCTTAGGATATCATGCTTTCATAGGTAATCACTAAGAAATTCCAGTTCAAATCATAGCATTAGGTTACCATCATGTAAAACCATATAGGAACACATTACAAAACAAACTCATGTCTACCATAATAACTTCTAGCATGCGTTAAATATATCATGACATACATTTTTTGACATATCATGCTATTTCACATAAGTTTTCAAATATAGCCATAAATGACATCACATCATCAAAACATGCAAAAATTCACCTTCACACATACTCATTCAAACCATAAAACCAAGATATGCATTTAAACTCACCTTTCCCCCTCAAGAATATGGAACAATATCATCCAAGCAATCGCATCTAAAAGACCACCGGACAAGAAACAGAAGAGACAAATCTGATAGAGTTAAACTCTATGGCACGATATGCGAATGATTAAGAATGGAAACTATATCGTCCTATAGCCTCTCCTACTATTTAATGTGTCGCAACTCACCACCAATGATACAAGACTCTACTAGATGTGGAAAAATGAATTCATAGACCCTAAACGACTTATAAAACCTCGTGCTCTAATATCACATTTGACACGACCGAGGAACACCCCTAGAAGTAACATGGCGTACTTGACCTCGCGAATTTCTTATACAAGCCCATAGTTATCATGCATCGCATTGACATAGTAAATTTAGCGGATAACTTAAAACTTTTCATAGCGCCTCATTTGCTAGAAACTACATCTCATATATATAAAAAAATAAGTCGTAATACATTGTTAGACCCTATGTCTCCTTGTCATCTTAGATTCAACAACTTTGGAGTACATTAGGGACATGAACCTTAAGACATAGACATATGTTCAATATTTAATACTTTAAAGTAAACCATAACATAAGAAATCGTTGGACTTAAGGATTCCTTTCCTTGAGCTTGTGAATCACATATCAAGCTCCCCACATTCAATACATTCTTTAAGCATCCATTACTAAAAATTTGTCTAAAAAGTAGAGAGGAATGGGATTAGTATAAGAATGCACTAAGTATGGCAACCATGCAAAAACATGCATTGAAAATTGAAATTTTCTTGAATCATACTTCATGCCATTTTGAGTAAATCTTTATAAAACCTTTAAACAATGGAATTTATATCATTCATATACTTCATATATATAAACATATTAAAATGCTAAACATCACATAAGATCACATTTAGAATTTTTTGCTTTTTCACATTACAGTAAGCCCTTTTTCTCTTAAAAGTTAACCATCTTCTCTTTTGTTCATTAACTTCCCACGTAACCCTTTAGTGATACTTGGTGCAATATATCACCTTAAGGCCGCAAGAAAACATACATACAATCTATACAAGACAACACATACCATCATATATGTATAGTACAACATAGACATAGTTAAATCAAGACTACAAGGATATTACAGTGAAGTCCTAGTCATTATGCATATATAGTTATTTTACTTCACATAGAACATTATCAGACCTAACTCATGCCCCCAATCTATTTCTACTGGGGAATTGTACATGTAAGGCCCCATAACCTTACACATATTTAATAAACCTATCATGAGACCAAAGGTCTTTACATCCATGTCATATATCAACATATTAAAAGGAGACCACTTCATTTATGTCTAGTATGAACTTCATCATATAGTAAAAAAGATCAACATCATGCATGATGACTCATCTCATGCAAATCTTCATAACAAGAAGAAAAATACTACAATGTCATGCATAAAGAACACATACATAGTGATATGAATTAGAACACCTTCCTAGAACTTCCTAAGGAGCTACTTATGCAATGTCAAGATGGGTTCATTACTTGCACCTATCCTAAGTAACCTCCCTAAAGTCATTCTAGTTAGGGTCCTAGTCATTTACTTGCGTTGTCCATTTTACTCTATGAAAATAATAGCCTTAAACGACATAAACCCTGTGATGCTAAACACGGAATCTGGTGTCATAAAACCCCACCCCGAAAAGGGGTAGTCTACCGGCCAAAGTAGAATCAAACATAACATAGCTTTCTAGGTCAATCCACTAGCTAGTATCGTATGGTGGCAACATAGCTGTGGAACTTGGGGGTACATGTGAAAAAACTCTTTATACCAAGATTAGGAATTGTAGTTATTCACTACTCGAAACATCATTCTAACACCCTTTTGGACCATGAGGCTATCCACCCCATGAGGTTTATGGTGACCTACTGTCACGACCCAAAACCGAGCCGCGACTGGCACCCACACTTACCCTCCTATGTGAGCGAACCAACCAATCTAAACCTTAACATTTCAATTTAATATCAACAGAAAATAATACGGAAGACTTAAACTCATTAATAAAAACCAATTCAATGACTTCTAAGATTCAACATCTATTATTCCCCAAAATCTGGAATTCATCACCACAAGAACATCTATGATCAAATTACTAAACTAAGAGTATTCTAAGAAGCTAAAATAAACAAAAGCTAGTCCATGCCGGAACTTCAAGGCATCAAGACATGAGGAAGAAGATCCAGTCCAAGCTAGAAGCATTAGCTCACCCTGAAATCCGGTGTAATGAAGACTGGCTAGAGTTGCGGTTGAGTTGAAGACGACGGTACGTTTGCTGCACTCCACAAATAACAAAGAAAACAAATACAAGTAGGGGTCAGTACAAAACACGGGTACTGAGTAGATATCATCGGCCAACTCAAAATAGAAAACAGTATATATCAGATAATATCATAAATCAACTACAATACTCAACGTGTAGCAACAACAAGTTCTATAATCATTAATAAGCACCGCCAAGTTCACACATGAGGACTCAAGCCTCAATACCATACTCTTTTGGGAATTAGGTTCATTAGATTGAGTATATTAACATCTTTCAAGATTCTTTATCTTTATTCCTCTTGTGTCGGTACGTGACACTCCGCTCCCCTACTACTATGTGTCGGTACGTGACACTCCGATCCCCTAATTCTACGTGTCGGTTCGTGACACCCGATCCCCTAATTCTACGTGTCGGTTCGTGACACCCGATCCCCTAATTCTACGTGTCGGTTCGTGACACCCGGTCCCCCTAATACTACGTGTCGGTTCGTGACACCCGCTCCACTAATCTCATTCTATTAATTCATCAATCCTTCTTTTATACCAAGGCATCATCAACCCCATTACTTTAGTTCATCAAGCCTTCTTTTATACCAAGGCATCATCAATCTCATTAACAAAGTAGATTAGGGTTTTTCAAGATTTGGGATTCAATAGCTTCATCATGCTTATTTTATCACAATTATATAATCACATTCATACAAGCATACAATTAAGCATATAGAAGGGTTTACAATACTACCCAATACATATCATTCGCTATTAAGAGTTTACTACGAATAGCATAAACCATAACCTACCTCCACCGAAGATTCGTGATCAAGCAAGCAAATTCCCCAAATTCTTGTTGTCCTCTTCGTTTCTCTCTCTCTCTACTCGTTCTCCCTCTCTTTCTGTTCTTTTTCTTTTTCTTATTCAAACCCTCTTTCTTTTACCCTAATTAGCATATAATTAAGTATAAAGGTGGCAATAATATCCCACTAATTAACTCAAGGTTACCTCTTTTAACCCCCAAGTAATTAGACTTATTAACATTAACCCACTAACTTTATAATTAAAGCAGGAATAGTCCAAAACGCCCCTTAAATTACTAAACAGAAATCCGACCCAGCCTGGGATTACGCAGCCTGTGACGGCCCGTCGTGCCTGCGACGGTCCGTCCTGCTGCTTCCGTCACAAAGTTCAGAGACTCAATTTCCTTGAAGAGTCTGTGACGGTCCGTCGTGCCCACGACGGTCCGTCCTGCCATGTCGTCACGAAGTTCAGAGAGTCGATTTCAGTACCCAAATTTCAGAATTCTAAGTGTTTTGGAACGAGACCCCCTCGACGGCCCGTCGTGCCCATGACGGTCCGTCGTGGGTTCCGTCGACTCAGACAGTTTTTCCAGAAATAAAATCTGCTGCTCAAAACGACTAAACAGGTCGTTACAATAGATACCAATTTACCCATCGTTCGTCCTCGAACGATCACAAGAAGAAAAACAAGGGCGAAAAGGAGTACCTGAATCTGTAAACAGGTGTGGGTATCTTTCTCGCATATCAGCCTCCTTCTCCCAAGTGGCCTCTTCAACTGGTCGATTCTTCCATTGGACTTTGATGGATGCAATCTCCCTTGATCTCAACTTGCGAATTTCTCTATCTAGAATGGCAACAGGCTCCTCCTCATAAGACAAATTCTCATCAAGCAGAACTGAATCCCAACGAATGATGTAGTTTCCATCCCCATGGTATCTTTTCAACATAGACACATGAAATACCGGATGCACTCCTGACAGCCCTGGAGGCAAGGCTAATTCATAAGCCACCTCCCCTACTCGCTTAAGTACTTCAAATGGTCCAATATACCTTGGGCTTAGCTTACCTCTTTTACCAAACCGCATCACCCCTTTCATAGGCGAAACCTTCAGCAAGACTTGCTCACCCTCCATGAACTCCAAGTCCCTAACCTTTCGATCTGCATATTCCTTTTGCCTGCTTTGAGCCGCTAAAAGCTTTTCTTGAATAGATTTCACCTTCTCTAATGAATCCCTCAAAAGGTCAGTACCCCAAGGTCTAACCTCAAATGCATCAAACCAACCAATGGGAGACCTACATCTCCTCCCATACAATGCTTCGAAAGGAGCCATATCAATACTTGAGTGATAGCTATTATTGTATGAAAACTCCGCTAAGGGTAAGAAGTTATCCCAATGACCACCGAATTCTATCACACATGCACGAAGCATATCATCCAATACCTGAATCGTTCGCTCAGACTGTCCATCGGTCTGAGGGTGAAATGCAGTACTAAGGTCCAACCTAGTACCTAATTCAGCATGCAATGTTCTCCAAAACTTAGAAGTAAACTGCGTACCTCTATCTGATATGATGGAGAGTGGAACTCCATGCAACCGAACAATCTCTGAGATATAGAGTTTGGCTAACTTTTCTGCATTGTAAGTCACCTTGACCGGAATGAAGTGAGCAGACTTAGTTAACCTATCCACAATTACCCAAATAGAATCAAACTTACCCAATGTCTTTGGAAGACCAACCACAAAGTCCATTGCAATCCTTTCCCACTTCCATTCAGGAATGGGCATTCTCTGAAGTGTTCCTCCGGGCCTCTGGTGTTCATACTTTACTTGTTGACAATTTGGACATTTGGCAACAAAATCAACAATGTCGCGCTTCATTCTACTCCACCAAAAGTGTTGCTTTAGGTCACGGTACATCTTGGTTGCACCAGGATGTATAGAATATCCGGAACTATGAGCCTCTGTAAGAATAGTGTGGATCAAATCATCAACACGGGGCACACATACCCTTCCCTTAATCCTCAAAACACCTTCCTCATCGAGTTTTGCTTCTTTAGCCTCTCCTCGCAACACCTTATCTCGGATCCGGATTAGTTTCTCATCAGCAAACTGTTTTCCCTTAATCTTGTCAAGAAAGGAAGATCTTGCCTCCACACAGGCCAAAATTCCTCCCTTCTCATTTACTTCTAACCTCATAAAGTCATTAGCCAGAGTCTGAACCTCTCTAGCCAATGGGCGTCTAGAAACTTGTAAGTGGGCTAAACTACCCATGCTCCCTGCTTTTCTACTTAAGGCGTCTGCCACCACATTAGCCTTTCCTGGGTGATACAAGATAGTGACATCGTAATCCTTCAGTAGTTCCATCCATCTCCTCTGTCTCAAATTCAAATCTTTTTGAGTAAAGACATACTGTAGGCTACGATGATCCGTATAGACTTCACACTTAACCCCATATAGATAGTGTCTCCATTGCTTTAATGCAAACACTACCGCAGCCAACTCCAAATCGTGGGTCGGATAATTACGTTCATGCACCTTTAATTGCCTCGAAGCATACGCAATTACGTTCTTCTCTTGCATTAGCACTGCACCCAAACCAGAATAGGATGCATCACAATACACAATGAAGTTCTTACCCTCTACTGGCAAGGTAAGGATAGGTGCGGTAGTCAACAAGGTCTTGAGTTTCTGAAAGCTTTCCTCACATTCATCCGACCATACAAATGGAACATTCTGCTTAGTCAAGTTCGTCAATTGGGAAGCAATAGAAGAGAATCCCTTGACAAATCGACGGTAGTAACTGGCTAAACCAACAAAGCTTCTTATTTCTGACACATTAGTAGGTCTTACCCAATTCTTCACTACTTCGATCTTAGAAGGATCCACCATCACTCCATCCTTAGAAACCACGTGCCCCAAGAAGGACACTGAATCTAGCCAAAACTCACACTTGGAGAATTTGGCATAAAGCTTTTTCTCCCTCAACATTTCCAACACAATTCTCAAATGCTCCTCATGTTCCTTCTTACTCTTGGAGTATATCAGTATATCATCAATAAATACGATCACAAAGAGATCCAGATATGGCTTAAAAATCCCGTTCATCAAGCTCATGAAAGCAGCAGGGGCATTCGTTAGTCCAAAGGACATTACCAAGAATTCATAATGCCCATACCTGGTTCGAAAAGCAGTCTTTGGCACATCTGCTGCCCGTATTTTCAATTGATGATAACCAGACCTCAAGTCAATCTTAGAGAAGACACAAGCACCTTGTAACTGATCGAACAAATCATCAATGCGAGGAAGAGGATACCTGTTCTTAACAGTTACATTATTTAGTTGCCGGTAATATATGCACATCCGCAAACTCCCATTCTTCTTCTTCACAAACAAAACAGGAGCACCCCAAGGGGATGCACTCGGTCTAATGAAACCTTTCCCTAACAATTCTTGAAGTTGGGCTTTTAACTCCCTTAACTCTGCTGGAGCCATTCTATAAAGGGATATGGAAATAGGACGAGGACCGGGCTCCAAATCAATGCAAAAGTCAATATCTCTATCCGGGGGCATACCAGGAAGGTCTGCAGGGAACACATCCAGAAACTCACAAACTACCGAAACCGACTCAATCGAAGGTACTTGGGTAGTATCATCCCTGAGGTGTGCCAAGAACGCTAAACACCCTGTACTAACCATTTTCTTAGAACGAAGAAAGGAGAAGATGCGAACTGGAGTAAAAGTGTAGTCACCCTCCCACACTAACGGATCTGTCCCAGGCTTGGCCAACGTTACAGTTTTAGCATTATAATCCAAGATTGCAAAATTCGGAGAAAGCCAAGTCATACCCAGAATTACATCGAAATCAACCATTTCTAAGATAACCAAGTCTACACGAGTGTTGCTACCCATAAAAGTCACCAGAGAAGACCTATATACCTTTTCGACTATCACAGACTCACCCGCCGGAGTAGAAACACGAATAGGCATGTCAAGCATTTCACAATGTAAATTAAGACCAGTAGCAAATGAGGAAGATACATATGAAAATGTGGAGCCAGGATCAAATAATACAGAAGCCAGGCAATCACAAACCAAAAGATTACCTGTGATAACAACATCTGATGTCTCCGCTTCAGACCGCCCAGGGAAAGCGTAACAGTGGGCCATATCACCTGTCTGCCCATTGCCCCTACCATGTGGTGTTGTAGTATCTCCAGTTTGTCCGTCACCTCGGCCGTTTTGGTGACCACCATTACCTCGGCAACCACGTCCTCCAGAATAACGGCCTCTACCATGACCACCTCTACCTCTAGCTATCGGGGGTCTATAACTCTGTTTTGGACAGCTCCTCCTAATATGTCCAGTCTCCCC
>NC_028641.1:59110096-59190975 GCF_001406875.1 Solanum pennellii
AATAATATCCCACTAATTAACTCAAGGTTACCTCTTTTAACCCCAAGTAATTAGACTTATTAACATTAACTCACTAACTTTATAATTAAAGCAGGAATATTCCAAAACGCCCCTTAAATTACTTACAGAAATCCGACCCAGCCTGGGATTTACGCAGCCTGTGACGGGCCGTCGTGCCTGCGACGGTACGTCCTGCTGCTCCGTCACAGAGTTCAGAGAGTAGATTTTCACCAAGAGTCTGTGATGGCCCGTCACGCCTGTGACGGCCCGTCCTGCCATTCCGTTACGAAGTTCAGGGGGTCGATTTCAGTACCCTAATTTCAGAATTCTAAGTATTTTGGAACGAGACCCCCTCGACGGTCCGTCGTGCCCATGACGGTCCGTCGTGGGTTCCGTCGTCTCAGCCTGTTTTTCCAGAAATAAAATCTGCAGCTCAAAACGACTAAACAGGTCGTTACACCTACCTTCCTACCATAGGTTGGGACACACACTCATATTCATGTTCACTCGGTGCTAAGCTAAGTTCCCTTTATTTAAAACCTTTATTATATTTTTACTTTATAAAACATAGGTTTAGGAGAGTCATCCCCTTATATGCTTAACTCATAGGTCATAGATATAAGTTAATCAACCAAAATCTTGTAAAGAATCACTTCACGTGAACATAGCATACGTAAAGCATCAATTAGTTTAGGGTACACATGAACAAACCATTCAAGACCACTCTCTTGACTAGGTCTTCATATTTGTATGTGTGTATACATATATGTGAGCGAACCTTAACATAACACATTCAGACAGTTATGTTCATACATACATATTCATACATATAGACACCAAAACTAGTACTATCCTAATCAAGGTACACATGTGAAATGCATAGGCGAAGTCCCATACCCTTGCCCATACTAGTACACCTATCAAGTCATCCTAGCTAAGGAAACACATATAATGTTTTCACAAAAATCATCATCTTACCATGCATAGTAGTAGAGACTAGTGAATATGAGAACTACCTTTCATTTAGACACCAAGACCTATAGTACTTTTAATATGCATATGAAGTGAGTGAGTGTGTACATTATTCAAAATGATCACAAAATGTCTATAAACAACACATTGAGGCAGCCACCCTCTTAGACCATAGTACATTATCAATCATAAACCACACAATACACCATAGCATAGGAGACAAATAAACTTCATATTACACTTAATACTTCTAACTTGTGCTATTCATGGATTCACATAGGGGTACATAGGTAATGGATTATTAACCATTTTAGTCATCATTGGAAGCACTTATACTTTACCCTAAGATAGATATACACATGCTCATTCAATAGCTATACACCCTAGATCACAACTAGAATAGGAAAGTAGGCATAAGAATCACATAGTATCATCATAAGAAATTTCATATATTTATCAATTTGCCTTCAAGGCCATGGTCAAGACATATATATTGACAATAAAGTAAACACTGCCTCCATATGTTTACCAAACCACACAATGCCATACAAGGCTCCCTCAACATTACTATAAAGAAATAGAAAAGTAGAAGAGTAGAGGAATTCTTACCAATGCTTTAGCCTGTGGTCATCAATGACCATTACTTCTCTTTTATCAATAAATCAACTATAGGTAAGTAGCTTAAGGTACCATAGTCATACATGAAGTCAAGCATAAGCTATAAAAGGTCATGGTACAACTAGTATAACATATTATTAACATTCTAGAATGTAGAAGGACACAGACCATCAACAAACTTCACTTGCATTGATTATAGAGTCATATTTATTCTATGCCACCAATCTAGGGAAGTATCTTCAACAAACTATAGCTTAGACGAGATTCTACTATATTTGGCAATAAACTCTAGATCACTGTAACATGATTCATATTAGGAATTCATGAAGGATAAGTTTACGTATGTTAATTCTATTCAAAATATCATGCATTAATCAACATTAGATTCATTATATATAACTCATAACCACATTACATCATAGGCAATATTTAACCATCATTTAAACATAATTGAATCTCATAATTAGCATGCTACAATCATCAATCTATAGGCTAAAGCATGCAGGTTAATCATAGCAAGTTTACTTTGATTCGATCACCAAGGGTTCATAACCACAATTTATTTATAATATCAACTTAAGAAAGTAGCTACAATGATCTTTACCGGATCGAAATCCCATAACAATCACCATGAATCCGAACTTATAGTGAACATATAGAACATAGGCTAGTTTTGTTCAAATCATCATGCATGGATTCACATGGATAATTCATCAAAGATTCACCACCAATATACATGCTAGATAGTAGACATAAGCATATTAACATAGTTTATTAAAAATCGATATGCATAAGATCAAGATCATAAGGCCATATATAAACTAAAATCGAGTTTTTGAAAAAACATGGGTTCATCATGCCATAGGATTGAAAATTACGTCCAAATAAGTAGATAATAATCAATACATTCATATGATTCTTTTGAAATCAATTTAATAAAGAACCCATGGCTAGATTGAAGAAGGAGAACTTTGATCATGAAAACTCTTTTGAAAACATTGAGATAAACTCTCTAGATAAAATGATAACTAGAGATAAAGGATCACCATACCTTTATCTTGTTTAAAACCTCTAAAAATTTATGATTCATCCACGGAACTTCAATCTCCAAGCTGTTCTTAAGCTTAATGAATAATGGTGGTTTCTAGGGAGAATATTTTTGAGGGAAAAGGTTTAATTAGTCGGAGAGGATTTTGAATGGGTTATTCACGTGTTAGATAACTTATATGCACCCAAAAGATATAAATAAACCTATTAGAATCAGGTTAGTACGTGGGGTGAATTTCCCATTCACCCCTTAAATGAAACAGTGCGCAAGGCACCAGTTGCAGGCCACCATCGACGGACCGTAGGTCAATAACGGGCCGTCTGTGGCTTCCACCGATTGGTCCTTGGCCTGGTCTTTGGTTGAAAGTTTCCCCGGCTAAGTGTCCATAGACGAGACCCCACCAACGCTCCGTTGTTCAACCAACTTGACATCATTTGGTCTATCGATTGCCAATGACAAGGCAGTGTCTCAACCATCCTTTGGTCCTTCTTGTGGGCCCTTTTGCGGGGCCCTTTAGAAGTCATACCCGGATGTTTCCAATGTAAATACAAACCTTAACAAGTTCTAGACCTTCCAAATAACTTTCTCCCGAAAATAACACCTGCAACTCTTCCAAAAAGGCTAGGCCCCATCAAGACACACATTGAGTGTCTTAAGGGTTATCTTTCGAATGCCTTGGACGTTCTTGGTTGTTTGACATCCAAACATCTCGAAACTCCATATAACATCTTTAAAAATCATTATAACTCATTTTAATACTTAATAAAATCATGACATACATTACATAAACACGCATGGACACATGAAGCACTTAGGCGACTAGTCGTTGAAAGCTTTGGTTGTCCCTTGACGTTCGACTTCCAAATCACTTCAGACTTTACATACTGCCTCTAAACCATATTATAAGTCATTTTAGGACCTTATAACCTTAATAAAAATATGTTTGGCTCTAGAAACCCAATCTCATTTTGGGGTGTTACACTTCATGTCGGCCTCGGCCTCCCAAGTTTCTCCCTCAACAAGGTGGTTTGGTCATTACACTTTTACGGAGGCTACCTCTTTGTTCCTAATCCTCTTAACTTAACAATCGATGATTTGAACCGGTACCTCTTCATAGTAGAGGTTATCCCATACACCAAGTCCCTCAATAGGAAGACTAGACTCGAGATTACCGACACATTTCTTAAGCATAGAAACATGGAAAACCTGATGAACCGAAGACAATTTACTAGGGAGTTTCAACTCATAGGCAACCTTAAAAACCCTCTGCAAGATTTCATAGGGATCCACATAATAAGGACTCAACTTCCCATTCTTTCAAAATCTAACCACCCCTTTAATAGACGAAATTAATAAGTACACTTTATGACTTTCTTCAAACTCTGATTCCCTTCTCTTATGGTCGGCATAAGACTTTTGCCGACTATATGATGTTTTCAAGTGATTTTTTATAATTTGAACCTTCCCCAAAGTCTTATAGATCAAATCGGGACCCAAAAGTTAAGACTCTCCCACTTCAAATCATCCAATTGAAGATCTACATCTCCTACCATAAAAGGTTCCGTAAGGAGCCATAAATATAGATGAATGATAACTATTGTTGTAAGCGAACTCCACTGAAGGGAAATGTCTATCGCAATTTTCCTTGAAATCTATTTTACAAGATCCAAGACTATCCTCAAGGGTTTGAGAAGTACACTCCGCTTGACCATACGTTTAGGGATGAAAAATGATGCTTAACTTCACTTTGTTTCCCAACCCTTGTTTGAATGACATCCAAAACCTAGATGTGAATTGTGCACCCCTATCTGATATGATGGATAATGGAATATCATGGCGATACATAATTTCATCTGTGAAGGTCCTTGCATAATCCTCCGCCGAATAAGTAGACTTGATTGGAATGAAGTGAGCGGATTTGGTCAACCTATCCGCAACATCCCATATTGAGTCATATTGCTTTTCTGTCCAAGGCAAACCCACCACAAAATCCATATTGATGTCTTCCCACTTCCAAGTAGGAAATTCGATTTCTTGAAGTAAACCACCTGACTTTTGGTGATCGGCTTTCTCTCGTTGACAAATTGTGCTCGTAGAAACAAATTTCGTTATGTTCTTCTTCATACCATCCCACCAAAACACTTCCCTAAGGTCATCGTACATCTTTCTGAAACCTGAATGAATAGAGTAACGGGACCCATGATCTTCCTCAAGAATTTGGCTCCTCAAACAATCTATATTAGGAATTCACAACCTTACTTGATACCTCAAGACACCATCCCTCCCTAAGGAGAATGACTCATTAAGCTTACCGACAATCTATTTCTTTAACTCCATCACTGTATGATGAAGGTATTTTTTTGACTTCCCCTCGACCACCAAAGACAACTCGGAGTTATGTGTACAACTACACAACCTATAGTAGAATCTTCAATACGAACCACTAAACGAGCCAACCTATGAACATCCTTCACTAGGTCTCTCTTGACTTCGTTAGCATGGGACAGTTCCCATGGACAAACAACTCAAACTATCCTCTACCATAATAGTCTTGCCAATGTGATAGAGAACGCTCATATCGTAATCCTTCAACTATTCCAACCACCTTCTTTATCGAACATTAAACTCCTTTTGAGTGAACACATATTTGAGACTCTTGTGGTCGTTATACACATCCACATGAACAACATACAAGTAATGCCTCCATATTTTCAAGGCAAATTCCACAAGTGCTAATTCAAGAGAATGAATTGTATATTTTCTCTTATTCACCTTAAGTTGTACAGAGGTATATGATATTACCTCCCTATGTTGCATAAGAACATACCCTAAACCCACTCGCGATGCATCCAATACACAACAAATCCCTTTGTAGCCTTTGGTAGAGTCAACACAAGAGAGAAAGTAAGTGTATCTCTCAAGATTTGGAATCTTCTCTCACATGCCTCTTACCTTTCAAATTTCTTACTCTTTTGAGTCAAAGTAATCAAGTGAGATGCAATGGATACAAAATCATCCATGAACTAACAATAATTACCTGCTAGACCTTAGAAACTCCTAATGTCGGTTGGAGTTAATGGCCTAGGCCAATTTTTCATAACCTCGATTTTCTTTGGATCAACCTCAACTCCCTCACTAGAGATGATATGACAAAGAAACCCCACCAACCTCAACCAAAACTCACATTTTCTATACTTGGCAAATAATTGGTTCTCCTTAACCACTTGTAATACCACCCTGAAATGTCCATGTGATCACCCTCATTTTTCAAATATACCAAGATGTCATCAATGAAGACAATGACTAATGAATCTAGGTTACTTCAAAATACCCTATTCATGCAATCCATTAATTCAACCGGGGCATTAGTGAGACCAAAGGACATTACTAAAAACTCACTGTCACGATATCTAGTCCAAAATGTCATTTTCTTTATATTCTCACCTCTCACCCGTAGTTGGTGATACCCCAATCTCAAGTCAATCTTCGAAAAGTATGTTGCCCATTGGAGTTTAGCAAACAAGAAATCAATCCGAGGGACTGGATATTTGTTCTTAATAGTAACTTTAGTGAGTTGGCGATAATCAATGCACATCCTATGTGAACCATCTTTCTTCTTTACAAACAAAACCGGAGCACCCCATGGAGAAATACTAGGTATAATGAAGCTTTTTTCTAGTAAATGTTTGAGTTGATCCTTCATCTCTTTCAATTCGTCCAGATCCATCCGATAAGGAGGAATTGTAATGGGATTTAAATTTTGTAACAAGTCGACACCAAATTCAATTTGGTAACAAGTCAATGCCAAATGATCTTCCCGGTATTCCTCCTGAACGGGAAATTGATTTTGGTATCGACTTGTTACCAAATTTAAATCCCATTTAAATTCCTACTTATCGGATGGCTCTGGCCGAATTGAAAGAGATGAAGGATCAACTCAAACGTTTACTAGAAAAAAGCTTTATTAGACCTAGTATTTCTCCATGGGGTTCTCCGGTTTTGTTTGTAAAGAAGAAAGATGGTTCACATAGGATGTGCATTGATTATCGCCAACTCACTAAAGTTATTATTAAGAACAAATATCCACTCCCTCAGATAGATGACTTGTTTGATAAACTCCAATGGGCGACATACTTTTCTAAGATTGACTAGAGATCGGGATATTATCTTCATGTGATCATTTAATGTCAATTACTCTATAATAACAAAGGCTAGCACCGAGTGAGTATGTTATGGGAAGTAGCTCTACATGAGAAGAAGACTACAGTACAATGTAGCTCTACTTGAGTATGAGACTACAGTACATAAAAAGCCCTTTATATTTTTTAACCATGAACCTACATGGGATGTGTGCTAATTCTACCCTTGGCAAGTAGAACACCCTCATTGAAGTAGGTTAATACTCCGGATTCAATTATTACAACCATGTTCTTTGTCTATTATTGGTTTGTATCATCATATGGGATAACTACTAGTATTGGAGATGTTCTAGGAAATTTGGCTTGTGGTATGGGACGTTATCTAGACATTGCACATAGGCTTTGAAGATGTTAGTGAGAGTCCCTAGGTCTTCTCCAAGACCATTACTTGAATGTCCTTTATGTGATGAATGACTCTTAAATCAGCTAATGAAAGTAATGACTTAAGGTACAGAAGTATGTTAAATAAATGAGTACTTATCTAGAGTAATTAAGGGTTTTCTAGTTAAAGTGTCAAGGGGCATAGGAATGGTCACTTAGTATCTTACCTAGATAAGTCTTATGAATGACTCTATTTAGGGAAGTTGGATTATTATTTAGACATGATCTTATCTTTAGGTAGTCTTAAGGATTATTTAGGTAACCTTGAAGAGGTCAATTATGGACGTTATGTTCTTGATTTACTTATGTCTTTTGATAATCTATGGGAGAACAATGTAATACTATCTATGTTGTTGTATTAAGGTGAAAATGATATTATCTTAGGTAGTCTAAAGGATCTCTTAAGTTTGTGTGAAAGGGATTGTATGGGTGGTCGCTTCACAACTCACTCATGTGAGACTTAGAATCACCTTTGGTAGGAGGATCTCATGTTCATGTGGTTGGTGTATTGTAAGTGTGTTTATTTCATTTTAAGTGGTCTGAAAGATCATTTATGTGTGCCTAGAGAGGGTGTATGGGTGGTCTCTCTTTGTCTTACTTAAGTGACTCTTAGGATAGCTTTTAGGGAGAGGATTGCATTCTAGAAGGTGTGTATGGTGAAATTAGGAAACATCATTGTAACAGTGAAGGAGTTTATTGCACAGTGAATTCACTTTAAGGTTGTTCTTAAAATGTGAATAATTTATTATGTGATTTCTTATGTGTTTCTAAGGTATTAAATGTTATTCTTATGCTTATGATATGATGTTTTTTTCAAAATAACGTGTTTCTTAATAGATGTCCATTTTCAATATTTTATGCATAATATCATGCTTAATACATGTATTTATACTATTTCCATAAACTTTTTATATCTAAAGGTGTAGGTGAAAGGTGAGAGGGATCGTGAAGGAAAGCTTGGATTCTAGATATTGTTCAATCAAAGTTGAACTGTGTCCTTATTTAACTCGAGGGTATATATGTCTTTTATTTCAAAGTATTCTAATAGACTAAGTATTTGTATATTCGTATTGTATGGTTCATATCCCAAGTATTCTTAAAAATCTAAGAATGGAATATGTTTAGAGTTAGCGTTTCTATTATTTTAATATGAAAAAATGATTTAAGATATTTGTGTTAAAAGTTTTAATTCGGCACTACTTTTCATATGTTTATATGCGATAAACGATACGGAAGGGCTTGTACAACACCTCTGAGAGGTCAAGTACGCTGGTCAACGAACAATGGAATGCCCTAACTTCATTATATAGGTGCAGGTCGTGACAAAGGGTTAGACACCCTATCATCCCTAGCATTAGGGAATTTGGAAGGAACTTGGTTGGAAACCCTTTTTCTTGAACCTAGGCTTGTCTTTGATATCAAACCTACCCTTTGAAGAACCACCATAAATCGATCTTGCCCTCTTCGAATCTCTATGCTTCCTCTTAGCCCTTGTATTTACCACTTATTCAGTATGAACCATGAGATGAGAAATGTTCATATTGTCGTGTAGCATAGTAGAATGATATTCCGCTCGTAAGTCATTTGACATTCCCGCCACAAAGAGGTTCATTTCATCTCTAGGGTCAGAAAACAAAGAAGGAGCATACTTGTACAATTTAGTAAATTTCAAAGAGTATTCAAGTACACTCATACCTTCTTGACGAAGGTTGATGAACTCTACCACTTTGGCTTCCGTCTTCTCCTTAGCAAAAAATCTATCAAGAAAAGTCTTCTTGAAAACCTCCCAAGTCACCGGTCCACACAACAAAGGTGTAATATCAACCCGGTAAGGGTGTAAACGCCTAACCCAACCCAATAAGGGTGTAATATAATCATACAACAATATCCAACATTATAACAAGTCTAATTTAATCACTACATCAAAATTCATCATTAGTTCATAGCTTAAGATAAGAGAGTTAGGCCAAAGTTATAATCTAGATCAATTAATCAAGAACTATAATAATAGGAATATAATTTATCTTAATCTATTCAAAATTGATGAAATAACATTATTTAGTAGTAATTCAACGAATAACCAAGTCAATCGAACCAACATTACCCAATTCATGTCAACTTTACAACCTAGAGTTAAGGGGAATTTGTTATCTTCTACAAACTAGACCAATCCATCAAGACATAACATAATTTATTTAAAATACATGTTAATCTATTCATTATATCCAAAAGAAATAATTATAAAATCAATTCAAGAGATCAATTTAATGATTGGGAAAGACCCACTTGAATTTCATAGTTTTGAAATCAATTTGATAGAACCCTTTGAGGAAAGAAGTCACAAAGGTGAAAGGAATATCATACCTTAATGTTTGATGAAGATTGATGGAGAAACTTTACCCTTTACATCCTTTTAACCCACCTCTAGCTTTTTCTTCAATGGGGTTTCTTTTGGATAGATAAAGAAGAGAGAATGAATTGAATCTGGGTTTGGGAATAATGAGGGCTTTGGGAATAATAAGGGCTTAGCTTAGTTTAATTAGCTTAGGGTGTTTATATAGGTCGTTAAATAAGTCAATTAGATCTCCCTAACTCTATATTAACCTTCTAACTAATACAAAATTAAATGTACTAAATAAAAACGTGCACCTAAATAGTGGCTCCGAAGACGAGACCACATTCGACGGTTCGTGTCTCTATCGACGGGCACTGTTCACCAACATGATTCACATTCGTCGATGACTTGAGAGACTTGCAAAATGAGGCCACCCATGGATTTTCATAAGTTTCCATCGAGGGAATCACTACATGCCCCATGAATTGACAACCGATCGTGGGTTGCATTTTTTGGGGGACACTGCCTTGGGCAATCCTTTACCCATAAATGCAGGGGTCCTCGTCAAGGGACATTAGTTTGTCCTTGGGGAGTCGTTCCCGTACCTTTTGATTATGAAACAACTCTAATAAGTTTTATACACCCTTCCACCAATTTTCATCATTTTCGACTCCTATAACTTAGTCAAAAAGGCTAAGACACACTATCACGTCCTTCAACTAGTTTCCGAACGTCATGGACATCCTTTGATGTTTTGATTTCTAAACTTCCTAAATGATTTATATTCATTTAAATATCCCTAAAAATGTTTAAAACTTTTTAAAATTATGTTAGGCTCTAGAACACGTCTTGGATTTTCGGAGTGTTACACATCTTATCTTCCACCACTTGGGGTAAACCCGTCCAAGAGCAAGTTATAACAACCAAAAGAACTTTCATTTACCAAACTTTCTAATCACGCCCAAGATATACCTATCGGGATCAAGGTTGTTCAAAATCTTTAAAGCAATACCTGATTCCCCTCTAAAGGAGGAAACCTTTCTCACTAAATCTCCACTACACTTTCTTAAGTGAGGATTTAGAGTAATCCAAAATGAGTGTCTTAGTCACTTAAATTTCATATTCATTACCCTATGTGGTTCTCAACATGAAGAAACTCAAGGAAAGTCAATGTAGGAATACTAAGGTCTCTCAAAACTTTGCCATCTAGGAATATTATCCCCCACTTGGGGTGAGCTTAATCAAATCTTTATCACATCATACCTTTATCTTCACCTTTGGTGGAATTTTCTAAAAAACGAAGACTGGGTATTATATATGAACTATCTTCAAATGAACATACTTAAGATCAACCTTAAAATACAAATAACCTCTTTAAAGTTATTCAACATCTATTCCGTTCTCTTTCCCATGAACAAAGGGGTACATGCAACCTTCCAATTCAACAATAGAATATCATACACTCCCAACTGATGGAGTAAAATCGTTTTTTCCATTTTCCCACTCCTAGGGTAGGTTATGTGGGAACTAACCAATTAATCATATGGGTTTTCTAATTCACAAGAATAACTTCATAATTACCTTACAAGGTAAACAAAATATCCTCCATTCTTAGGAGTAAGCCTAAAAAAGAAATCCCATCCACACAGGGACGACCATGAAGCATTGCTCATACTAAATCGCAACTTTGAATTTTCACTATTTACCACATTCGTCCAAAATTCCTCAAGTCTATATCATAACTTTCTAGTGTCTTTTAACATAACCATAAAATTACTCATCATACTAAAGAGAACTTTATTCAACAATGACAAATCTTATCATGCTAGAAGTATATCACATTAAAACTTCCCATTACAATGCCTTAAATATCATAGGTCACACATAACCATAGTTGGCATCACAAAATATTCTTCCAAATCCACCTTTTCATATATTCATCTAGTCACAAACCATAGAAAGTAGCAAAACTTACCTCTTCTCCCTCAAGCCTTGAAACATTACCCCTTCAAAGCAATCACATCTAGAAGACAACCGAACAAGGGAAATAAGAGAAAAAATCATATGGAGTTATGCTTTATGGCACGATACAAGAGTGACAAAAAAAGTGAAACTTCAATCATTCTATAACCTCTCGCTCATAGATGTGTCGTGACTCGCATCGATGAAAAAGAATCAATTAAACATGGGTCACAAGATCAACCCTCAGAAATTTTTCTAACCTCATGTTGTGTTATAAAGGTTGTCACAACCAGAGAGCACCCCTAGTCTTAAAACGATGTACTGGACCTCTCGGAGGTCTGATATAAGCCCTTAGCATTACTTCATCGCATTGTTATAAAATAGTGCGGAATTTTTTTAAATTTTTTTTTTCATAATGTAACACAATAATAATAAGTCACCCCATTTAAAAATCATTAATGCAAAGTTATGACACAAAATCTCATTTCTGCCATCTTAGACACGACCTCAATATTATATGGACACGACCATTACAATACAAAAAGAATATTAATAGTCTATTACATGAACTTAATGAAACTCTAAACATAAAGGTCCTTGAATTATTAGGACACACTTGAACTTAGGAATAGTTATCCAAGCTCTTCATTGTAAGGAAGGTCATTTAGCCATCACCACCAACAATAAGTGTAAAAAAGATGAAGAAGAATGATATTAGTACAAGAATACACTATGTATAATAACCATGCAAAAACATGCTTTAAAAGGACATTTTGTTGGAAACCATGCATAATGTCATTTTATAGATACTTCATAAGCATTTGATACAATAAGCAAAATATAGTTCACGTACATCATAAGAGGCATACATTACATTCAGAACAACACATAAAACCATTTATCACATTAAAGACACATTTAATATATCCAATACATTACTTTTCCTTTTTAATTTAACTCCTTACCTCAAGCAACCCTTAAGTAATACTTAGTGCAACATATGAATAAACCATTAAGTATCTATAACTGTGATTCACATGCATAATGATAATTTATGTCTTGACATAAGTAAAGTCAACCTTAACATGCATTTATATCAACATATACGAACCACAATCCTTAATACATTAAACAACCTAATCATAACATCCGTTAAAGTCCACTTTTACAATGCACAAGTAGGGTCCACATTCCTACCTAAACTAAGTAACTCTTCCAGATGTCATGACTAGAATATATATTCTTCTCATAGTTCATTTCATAACATTCGGGAGACATAGACCATGTGAGTTACATGCAATACGATGATCTACCCCCACACCAAAATGAGGGGGTACTACTTGCAAAGGTAGAACCTCCATATATATTAACTATCTAAGCGGATCCACTAAGATAAGACCTAGGGGCACATAGTTTAGGAAATGGAGTTTACTACTAGAATCCCGAACTTGCTAACGTAGAAGGCTTCCATGTCTTGATAAAACACATATCCATGGGAACCCTGACTTGCTAGACCTAGAAGAAATCCATATGGGAAGCCATACTTTCTAAACGTAAAAGCCTCCGTCACATTTTCATGTTCATTCGGTGCTAATTTCAAATTCCCTTTTTAAAACATATTTGAGCCTTTACTTAACATAATTCATAAAATAGACTTTAGGGACTAAATCCCTCATATATCATATATCTCAAGGGTTTCTATGATTAGAATGACCTTAAATCATAGAACCTACTTTATGTGAGAATGTCCTTTCACATAATCGTATCATTCATAACATAGTCTAGTTTAGAGTACAATTGAGGAAACCTTTCACGAGACTACCTTTCACTATAGTATCATAAACTTTATTCATTCAAAGATTCATGTGTGTGTGTACATATGTAAGAAAGTCTGTCACATTAACACTTGTATACCTCACATATTCATACTTTGTTGATCATATACTTTTCATGCATGCATACGACAATTATCCTTTCAATTGACACCATACACATATAGTATTCATAATTATGCACGGGGAGTATGTGTATATATTTGTCATCATAATGGCATAATTGCAACAATATTGTCATTAATGTGACTTCCCTTCAGGAATCCTAACACATAGTACAATATCCCCAAATCATGAACAACTCACATATAAAGCCTTTTATGGATTCTAGACAACAAACCCACAGGGGACATAATCACATTAAACATTGAATAGTCAACTCCTAACATGTATATGATCACACATTCATATAGGTGTCACAAAGATAGGGGACATTCCACAATAATACTTAAGATAACAAATCATATAGACTATACCTTACCCTAACATTCTCATTCACCTTATACTTCACATTACCAATACACCTTAATCATGATACTAACAATTATGACTACATACATAACCGTCATGCCATACCTTCATACTCATGTTAATCATAAAAAAAATTACCTTTCCCTCTATTGCCCTCAAGGACATGATCACAACATGTATATATTAACTCTAGTGCTAAACGAGTCACCATGCTCATTGAAGCAAACCAAGAGCACGGTAGTACCTTTGTTCCTCGTTTGTTAAAATTGGATGAGATTTTTTTCAATAATGACTAAAAATTTGAATCTATTACTGAACCCCTTCCCATTTAACCTTCTACGTCTTCAATACAAAGTATTACCCAGTTTTCAGACGGATCTATTAACCTTATGTTTTTAAGATCCAACACTTTCAACCACGCCTCTTCTAGTCGAAGAATGTCTTCGGTGAGACCGTCTTCTTCAAAAAAACAAAAAGATGATGAAGTTTCTGAAGTTTCCGAAGCTTTAGAATAGAGTAAATTTCAGGGTGTCGATTTGACCAACACTATTCCTAAAGTTTATTATGAATCAACTCAAGGAAGTCCTTCTCCCAATGACATGAGACCTTCCTTCCATAGAAAAAAGGACTCAGTTGGTGTTATCAAATCTACAAAGAATTTTACTCCATATAAAAACAAAATAAGCAAGTGGTGGAACAACCCCAAGCATGCTCTTAAAAAGGCTTTGTATGTTGACACATATACAAAAGATCAGAGAATCTGATTCAGAGACAAATGGTTCAAAGACATGAAGAGATTCAAAACTGAAATTGAATTCGTCAAATGGTTTGAATATTCCGGCCAAATTGATGGAACAAATTGATCACTTCATGTTTTGATAAACAAGTGGCATACCAAAGATAAGTTTGTCGAAAGTATAACTAATCCTCTTGAAGGTATTCACATTCCTTACATAAAAGAAGTCCTGAATGCTGCTACTTCTAAAAATCCTTCAGAAAGGGACAACAACCTTGTAACTGTTGCAGATATCAACAAAGTATTCGAACAAAATAATTATACTAACCAAGTTTTTCATGTTGTTTCTAAACAGGTAGAAGACTCTAGTTATAATTACAGTAGTACTAGTCAGATTGGTAATAAACCCAGTTCTTCAAAAAATGGTTTTAATGTAGAAACCAGTCCCATTTATAAAATTCATGAATTCTCTCCTAAAGCTTTTTCTAAACCTTCTAATGAATAGAATAACTCTCCCGAGATCCTTGAATGGATCAATGACCAGCTCTCAAAGCTCAAAATAACTCAGGGCGGAAAAATCAGCGCTCTTAAGGATAGGCTACATTATTCCAAAAACTTTTATCCTAGACCCTCTTTTCTCGATGTTCAATTCGAAGAAAACCATATGCACCCTCAAGGAATTGCAGATGGCACGGGAATTACAGAATGGAATATAGATGGAATGGCAGATGGAAAGATCTACAACAAACTTCAAGAGATGGGCATGAATGTCACATCTTATAAATGGAAAAATTCCACGGACAAGCAAGCTGCAAACAGGTTAGTAGCAGGTTTCACAGGAACTCTTAGAAATTGGTGGGACAATTATCACAGATCAAAATAGAGCTGACATTCTTGATGCAGTAGCGAACAAATCAGTTTTTAAAATTGAAGGAGGACAAACCTCTACATCTATAGAAGCAGTAGAAGATGTTGCGGCTACTCTTATCTATAGTATTGCAAAATATTTTGTGGGAGAACCACGTCTTTCAAGATAGAAGTTTAGAAATTCTAAACAATCTTTACTGCAAGATATTAACTGATTTCAGGTGGTATAAAGATATGTTTATAACAAAAGTGATGATAAGGGAAGATTCCAACAACGACTATTGGAAAGAACGTTTCCTTAGTGGATTGCCTCTCCACTTTGCCGAAAAAGTAAGGTCAAAGATAAGAGATCACTGTAATGGTAAAACCCCTTACTCACAACTCTCTTATGGTGATCTAATCAGCTTAATCAACTTTGTAGCCATGGAGCTTTGCACTGATCTTAAGCTAAAAGAACAACTTAAGAAAGATCAAAAGTTTTCGTTTTCTGAACTTGGCAGCTTCTGTCAAGAGTTTGGATTTCCAATTCCTAAACCACCTTTGGCAAGAAAGGTTTCTAAGAAAGACTGATCGGGAAAATTGCAAGATCGTAAAAAATCCTCTAGAAGAAAAAACCACTAAAAAAATAAAAGTAAACAAACCTCTCAAAAAGATAAGTGTTGGACTTGTGTCAAAGAAGGACATAAGTCTCCTGATTATCCTAAAAACAAAAAAAAAAATAAGATCAACCTTCTTGAAGTAGACGACGAAACTAAGAAGCAGTTTCTCTCTATCTTAGACGAGGAAGAGTCAGAATCTGAACCCTCTTCTGATAGTGAAGATGAAGACGAAGAGTTTCTTAATGTAGCTCAAAACACAGATGACAGTAGCCCTAAGTGCAACTGTCAAGGAGCCTTTTGCTTATGCGACAATCAATCTATAAGGGTCATCTCCGAAGATTCAGCTGAAATCTTATTTGCAACAATTGAGCATATCAAAGATAATGATGCTCGAAGAAGTTATTAATTTGAACTTCAAAAACTAGTTAGTAACCGAAAAGAAAAGGAGGTTACTACAAGTGTAATTCCTTTCAGTATGAAACAAATTATGAATAGATTTGACAATAAGAAAAAAGAACCTTCTATAGATGAGCTTCGCTTAGAAGTGAATCTTCTTAAACAAGAAATCAGAGAAGTCAAATATAGAATTCATAAAATCGAAATTGATGCCCTAACAAATGAAATCTTTAGAGGAACAGAAGGGAAATCTAAAGGAAAAGAACCGACTCATTTGGATAATGAGGAAAATTATTCCGAAGAATCTTCATCCCCTTGAGATGAAACTGAGGTAGGTGTAAAGATGATTACAAAGATTAGACCTCAAAGTTCTCATATCTTTATTAATTTAGTCATTAATAATAATTATGTTCTTAACAAAATTGCTTTGTTAGACAGTGGCGCAGATAGAAATTGCATTGTTGAAGGTTTAATCCCTACTAAGTACCTTCAAAAGGGAACCACCAAGCTATACAATGCAACTGGTGAGCGTATCCTTATTAATTATAAATTATCCATTGCCCATATTTGCAATAATGGTATTTTTCTTTTTAATTATTTCGTTATTACTAAAAATATCAATGAAGAAATCATTTTAGGAATTCCTTTTATCACTCAGTTAAAACCTTATATTTCATATTTTGATTCTATCAAAACAAAAATTTTGGGAAAAGAAATTTCATTTCCCTTTATAAAAACACTTTCTCTTGAAGAAAGTAAATTTTTACACAAACAAAATGCTTTCAAAATAAAAGAGATTTGTTTCTTAAATAAGATATCAAAATTAAGAAAATAGAGCAAATTTTTAAAACCCCGGGAATGATGGCTAAAATTTCTAATCTTCAAAAAACTTTTGAAAGAGAAATTTGCTTTGAGTTTCCAAATGCTTTTTAGGCCAGAAAGACCCACATTATAGATTTACCATATATTGATGGTTTTGATGAAAAGGCCATTTCGACGAAAGCTAGGCCTATTCAGATGAATCAGGATCTGATGGAACTCTAAAAAAAGAAAATTAACTCTCTTTTGACTAATAAAAATTATTAGACCTTCTAAATCTCCTTGGAGCTGTTCAGCAATTTACGTTACAATGCAGCTGAGAAAGATCGAGGTTCTCCAAGACTTGTTATAAATTAAAAGCCTTTAAACGCATCCTTGAAATTGATTCGTCTATCCAATTCCAAATAAAAGAGAACTTTTAAAAAGAACTTTCATGGCCAATTTGTATAGGAAATATGATTTAAAATCGGGTTTTTGGCAAATTCAAATTTCCGAAAAGGTTAAATATAAAACTGCTTTCAATGTCCTGTTTGGACAATTTGAATGGAACGTCATGCCTTTTGGTCTTAAGAACGCCCCTTCTGAATTTCAAAATATAATGAATTCCATTTTTAATCACATTAGCAATATATCAATTGTATATATTGATTAATTATTAATATTCTCCGAGGACATCGATTGTCATTTCAAACATCTTAACGTTTTCTTCAAAATAATTAAGCACAATGGATTGGTCATTAGTTCTAAGAAAATAAAATTATTTCAAAAACAAATCATATTTTTTGGTCATGATTTGTATCAAGGTACCTATAAACCTATTTGCACGGCCATTGAGTTTTCTGAAAAATTCCATGATATAATTCTTGATAAATCTCAATTTCAAACGTTCTTAGGAAGCCTTATTTATATTGCCGACTTTATCCCTAAAGTAAGGCAAATCTGTAAACCACTCTTTGACAGGTTAAAGAAGGATCCATCTCGCTAGACTAACGAACATGAAAAATCAGTTGTTCTTCATAAATCTATGGTTAAATGCCTTCCTTGTTTAGGTATTTCTAACCCAGACTATTTTATGATCGTAGAAACTAAAGCATCTGATATAGGATTAGGTGGTATCCTCAAACAGAGAAGTACCCCAGATTCATCAGAACAATTAGTTCGTTATACCTCAAAAATCTGGAATTTAGCACAAAAGATTTGTAGTACTGTTAAGAAAAAAGTTCTTTCTATAGTTCTATGCATCACTAAATTCCAAGATGATCTTATTAATAATGAATTATTGCTTAGAGTAGATTGCAAATCTGCTAAAGAAATTCTGCAGAAAGATGTTCAAAATCTTGTTTCTACACAAACTTTTTCTAGGTGGCAATCCTTATTATCCAGCTTCCATTTTCAAATCGAATTTATTTAAGGAAAAGATAATTCTTTGCCAGACTTTCTAACGCGAGAATTCTTGCAGGGAAAATCATCATGAGGCCCTCTTCAAGACCCATAACAGGGAGCCCCTTCAAGAATAGAGGAAAGAGACCAGAAGGAAAACTATTAGCCAAACCATTTGCTAGCAGGCCATCATACAATCACCCAAACAAATATTCAGCTTTAGCTAGCTTACCACCCTTAAACCCAGCCTTTTCAATAACTCCTTTTCCTCCTTTGCCTCCGTTTTCTAATAAACCCTCTAAACAAATTGTAGAACCTTGCTCACACTCGCCATCAAGAGTACCCAGATACTCTTCCCCCCAAAACAAAGATTCTTACACCATGAAAGCTCCAGAGAGCTTCAAAGAAGCAGGTGCACCAAGTACTGCTTCAACTACAGATAAAACTCCAAATGTAAAAGAAACCTTTGAAATTATCTCTTTGCAAGTCTCTCCGATATTAGCCCTTGACAAAGAATATGAATGTTTTGAGGTAAAACATCTTGTTAAACCTCTATTTTCTAACAAAAATTATGTGGATACTTATAATCCACTAAAATCAAGAAAATACTTCGAGTTCATTCTTGTTGATACTTGTTCAATTGAAGTTGAACACAAACTTAATGATAATTGTGATCCTGATAGTATTGCTTACTCTAAAGCAACTATCAAGAGAATTTTATCTCATTTTGAGTGGCAGGTAGATCACATACACAACCCTATTTATCTATCGAGGGAACACAGAACTCAAACATTCAATTGTCATGACTACAGATCAGCCTGGTTCGATTTCCTATACCTTAAGCCAACTACTCACACATGGTTTGTCAAGTATAGTCTAGAGGTGACCAAGAGAGTCATCCCAAGATGGTTTTACGAATGGTGGAACTTTTTTGTCGGTAATAGACAAGTTCTAATAAAAAACTTCGGTGACAAATTCAGTCAGTTGCAGCTTGATCAAGGCATATCTTTTCTCTCAAAGAATATAAAACTATGTATATATTTTATTCAAAAGAGAATTCTTATATTATTAGTTGGACATTCTGTATTGCAGAATTTGACAGGATCAAGTATCTGTCAAGGGAAGTCCTGATTAATGTATGGTCTCCAACTCCAAAAGAAGCTGCAATAGTCAACTAATCGATCTCTAGAAGATCTCCCCAGAAATCTTTATCTATGAATGAACTGAAGATAATATTACAGATGGCCTTGTCAGACTTAGACTCCGAAGATAATGAACAGTCTATAATGAAGCTCCTTGAAGAAGATTCGTCCACTCAAAGTGACGATAATGGAGACATGTTAAAACCTAAAGTTTTGGCACAGTCATATTTAGATCCAATTTATGATTAATCACTAGCTGAGGCTATTAAAATCCGGAATAACTAGTAATTCAGATAGAGGCTCATAGAGCTGGAAATATCTAGAAAGAAAAGAAAGAGTCTCAAAGAGATGGAATTTACTTTTGATTAAATAATTAGGTGGACTCTGTCATGACCCACCAAGCATGGTTAACAAAGCATTATCAACAATTATGGCCGAAAAGAATGGCAGACATAACCTTATCAAAAGATAAAGGTAAAGATGCTTCTGAAAAGAAAACAAAATACTTTGCTTTATCTAAAGCAACGGACGGAAATCACAGCCAATCAGAAGAAAAGCTTTTAGATTTACCTAATCCTTTCAATTCTATTTAAGACTTTATCCTTAGAGAAGAAAGAGAAGACGGAACAAGAAGAAGACGCTTTGTAATTTTTCATCTATGTTTTTACTTGTCTTCTTCTGTAAATTATGAAGCTTCCGCAATGTATATATTAATGTATGTTTTTATTTATCCTATCTCTAACCTTTATCCTATCTCTAACCTTTATGATCCTCATAGGATAAATAAAAACATTCTTTAATATATACATTGCGGAAGCATCAGAATTTACAGATGAAGAGAAGTAAAAACTTTGATGAAAAATTACAAAGTGTCTTGTTCTTTTTCCGTCTGCTCTATCTTCTCTAAGGATGAAGTCTTAAATAGACTTGAAGGATAAGGGAAATCTAAAAGCTTTTATTCTGATTAGCTGTTGATTTCCGTCCGTTGCTTTAGATAAAGAAGAGTATTTTGTTTTCTATTGAAAAGCATCTTCACCTTTATCTTTTGATAAGGTTATGTCTGCCATCTTGTCGGCCATAATTGTTGATAATGCTTTGTTAACCATGCTTTGCGGGTCCTGACAGAGTCCACTTAATAATTTAATCAAAAGGAAATTCCATCTCTTTGAGACTTTTCCTTTTCTTTCTAGATAATTCGAGCTTTATGAGCCTCTATCTTAAAGACTAGTTATTCCGGATTTTAATACCCTAAACTAGTGATTAATCATAAAATGGATCTAAATACGACCGTGCCAAAACTTTAGATTTTAACATGTCTCCATTATCGTCACTTTGAGAGGACGAAACTTCTTCAAGGAACTTCATTATAGACTGTTCATTATCTTCAGAGTCTAAGTCTGACAAGGCCTTCTATAATCTTATCTTCAGTTCATTCATAGATAAATATTTCTGGGGAGATCTTCTAGAGATCGATTGGTTGACTATTGCAGCTTCTTTTAGAACTGGAGACCATCCTTTAATCAGGACTTCACTTGACAGATACTTGATCCTGTCAAATTCTGCAATACAGAATGTCCAACTAATAATATAAGAAATTCTCTTTTGAATAAAATATTTACATAGTTCTATATTCTTTGAGAGAAAAGATATGCCTTGATCAAGCTGCAACTGACTGAATTTGTCACCGAAGTTTTTTGTTAGAACTTGTCTATTACCGTCAAAAACAGTTCCACCATTCATAAAACCATCTTGGGATGACTCCCTTGGTAACCTCTGAACTATACTTGACAAACCATGTGTGAGTATTTGGCCTACGGTATAGGAAGTTGAACCGACTGATCTTTAGTCATGCCAATTGAATGTTTGAGGTCTGTATTCCCTTGATAGATTAATAGGGGTGTGCAAGTGATCTACCTGTCACTCAAAAGGTGATAAAATTCTCTTGATAGTTACATTAGTGTAAGCAATACTATCAGGATCACAGTTATCATTAAGTTTGTGTTCAACTTCAATTGAACCAGTATCAACAAGAATAAACTCAAAGTATTTTCTTGTTTTATTAGATTATCAGTATCCAAATAATTTCTGTTAGAAAATAGAGGTTTAACAAGATGTTTTACCTCAAAACATTCATATTCTTTGTCAAGGGATAATATTGGAGAGACCTGCAAAGAGATGATTTCAAATGTTTCTTTTACCTTTGGAGTTTTATCTGTAGTTGAAGAAGTACTTGGTCCAACTGCTTTTTTGAAACTCTCTGGAGCTCTCATGGTGTAAGAATCTTTGTTTTGGGGGGGAGAGTATCTGGGTACTCCTGATGGCGAGTGTAGGCAAGGTTCTACAATTTGTTTAAAGGGTTTATTAGAGCTCTGAGGCAAAGGAGGAGAAGGAGTTATTGAAAAGGCTGGGTTTAAGGGTGGTAAGCTAGCTAAAGCTGAGTATTTGTTTTGGTCATTCGATGATGGCCTGATAGAAAATGGTTTGTCTGAAGATTTTCCTTCTGGACTCTTTTCTTTATTCTTGAAGGGGCTCCTGTTATGGATCTTGAAGAGGGCCTCATGATGATTTTCCCTGCAAAAAATCACGCGTTAGAAAGTCTGTTAAAGAATTATCTTTTCCTTTAATAAATTTGATTTTAAAATCGGAGTTGGATAATAAGGCTTGCCACCAAGAAAAAATGTGTTTAGAAACAAGATTGTTAACATATTTTTGTAGAATTTCTTTAGCAGATTTGCAATCTACTCTAAGCAAGTATTCTTTATTAATAAGATCATCTTGGAATTTAGTGATGCAGAGAACTATAGAAAGAACTTCTTTCTTAACAGTACTATAATTCTTTTGTGCTGAATTCCAGATTCCTGAGGTATAACGAACTAATTGTTCTGATTAATCTAGGTTCTTCTATGTTTGAGGATACCACCAAATCCGATATCAGATGCATCAGTTTCTACAATCATAAAATATTCTGAGTTAGAAATACCTAGACAAGGAAGCCTTTTAACCATAGATTTAAGAAGAAAAACTGATTTAGTATGTTCGTTATTCCAGGGAAATGGATCCTTCTTTAACCTGTCAAAGAGTGGTTTACAGATTTGCCTTACTTTAGGGATAAAGTTGGCAATATAATCTGATTTGTGTTTGAAATAATTTTATTTTCTTAGCACTAATGACCAATCCATTGTGCTTAATTATTTTGAATAAAAAATTAAGATGTTTGAAATGAGAATCGATGTCCTTATAGAATATTAATATGTCATTAATATATACAATTGATATATTTCTAATGTGATTAAAAATGGAATTCATTATATTTTGAAATTCAGAAGGGGCGTTCTTAAGCCCAAAAGGCATGACGTTCCATTCAAATTGTCCAAACGGGATATTGAAAGCAGTTTTATATTTATCCTTTTCAGAAATTTTAATTTGCCAAAAAACAATTTTAAATAAAATTTTCTATAAACATTGGCCTTGAATGTTCTTTTTAAAAGATCTCTTTTATATAGAATTGGATAGCGAATCCGTTTCAAGGCTGCGTTTAAAGGCTTGTAATTTATAACAAGTCTTGGAGAACCTTGTTCTTGCATAGCTGCATTGTTAACATAATATGCTGTACAACTCCAAGGAAATTTAGAAGGTCTAATAATTTTATTAGTCAAAACAGAGTTAATTTCCTTTTTACAGATTTCCTTCAGTTCATGGTTCATCTGACTAGGCCTAGCTTTCGTTGAAATGGCCTTTTCATCAAAACCATCAATATATGGTAAATCTATAATGTGGGTCTTTCTGGCAAAAAGCATTTGGAGACTCAAAGCAAATTTCACTTTCAAAATTTTTTGAAGATTAGCAATTTTAGCCATCATTCCCGGGTTTTTTAAAATTTCCTCTTTTTTCTTAATTTTGATATCTTCATTAAGAAAACAAATATGATTTATTTTGAAAGCAGTTTGTTTGTGTAAAAATTTACTTTCTTCAAGAGAATGTTTTTTTATAAAGGGAAATGAAATTTCTTTTCCCAAAATTTTTGTTTTGATAGAATCAAAATCTGAAATATAAGGTTTTAACTGAGTGATAAAAGAAATTCCCACAATGATTTCTTTGTTAATATTTTTAGTAATAATGAAATCATTAGAAAGACAAATACCATTATTGCAAATATGGGCATTGGATAATTTATAATTAATAAGGATACGCTCACCAGTTGCGCTGTATAGCTTGGTGATTCCCTTTTGAAGGTACTTAGTAGGGATAAAACCTTCAACAATGCAATTTCAATCTGCTCCACTGTCTAACAAAGCAATTTTGTTAAGAAAAAAATTATTATTAATGACTAATTTAATAAGGATGTGAGAACTTTGAGGCCTAATTTTTGTAATCATGTTTACACCTACCTCAGTTTCATCTCCAGGGGATGAAGATTCTTCAGAACCATTTTCCTCATTGTCCGAATGAGTCGGTTCTTTTCCTTTAGATGTCCCTTCTTCTTCTCTAAGGATTTCTTTTGTTAGGGCATCAATTTTGATTTTATGAATTCTAGATTTGATTTCTCTGATTTCTTGTTTAAGAAGATTCACTTCTAAGCAAAGCTCATCTATAGAAGGTTCTTCTTTCTTATTGTAAAATATATTCATAATCTGTTTCATATTGAAAGGAATTACACTTGTAGTAACCTCCTTTTGTTTTCGGTTACTAACTAATTTTTGAAGTTCCAATAAATAACTTCTTCGAGCATCATCATCTTTGATATGCTCAATTGTTTCAAATAAGATTTCAATTGAATCTTCAAAGATAACCCTTATAGACTGATTGTCGCATAGGCAAAAGGCTCCTTGTCAGTTGCACTCTAGGCTACTGTCATCTGTGTTTTGAGCTACATTAAGAAACTCTTCGTGTTAAGCTTCACTATCAGAAGAGGGTTCAGATTCAAACTTTTCTTCGTCTATGATACAGAGAAACTGCTTCTTAGTTTCTTCGTCTACTTCAACAAGGTTGATCTTCTTCTTTTTTCTTTTGTTTTTAGGACAATCAAGAGACTTATGTCCTTCTTTACCACAAGTCCAACACTTATCTTTTTGAGAAGTTTGTTTACTTCTTTTTTTTAAGTGTTTTTTCCTTCTAGAGGATTTTTTACGATTTGGCGATTTTCCAGATCACTCTTTCTTGCCGAAGGTGGTTTAAGAATTGGAAATCCAAAGTCTTGACAGAAGATGCCAAGCTTGGAAATTGAAAACTTTTGAACTTTCTTAAGTTGTTCTTTTAGATTAAAATAAGTGTAAAGCTCCATGGCTACAAAGTTGATTTAACTTATTAGATCACAATAAGAGAGTTTTGAGTAAGGGATTATACCTTCACATCGATCTCTTATCTTTGACCTTACTTTTTCGGCAAAATGGGGAGGCAATCAACTAAGGAAACGTTCTTTCCAACAGTCGTTGTTGCAATCTTCCCTTAACATCACTTTGGTTATAAACATATCTTTATACCACCTGAAATCTGTAAATTTCTTGCAATAAAGTTTTTTTAAAATTTCTAAACATCTATCTTGGAAAAGACGTGGTTCTCCCACCAAATGTTTAGCAGTACTATAGATAAGAGTAGTCGTAGCATCTTCTACTTCTTCTATAGATGTAGAGTTTTGTCAACCTTCAATTTTGACAACTGATTTGTTTGCTACTGCATCAAGAATGTCAATTATATTTTGATCTGTGAGATAATTTTCCACCAACATCTAAGAGTTCCTATGAAACCTGCTACTAACCTCTTAGAAGCTTGCTTGTCCGTGGAGTTCTTCCATTTATAAGCTGGGACATTCATGCCTGATATACCGTGGTTTCACGGTATTATTAATACTTTTTCCTTAAGTTTAGTGTGTCCAAAAGCCTTTTTGTGCTAATTTTTATATAAGTTTCTCTTTATTTGCAGGAAATCTGTCCAAAGATGAAGTCGGAGATTTTGAGCGAAGAAATGTAGAAGAGACCACCTACGGAGCTTGTGACGGTCCGTCGTGCTTGTGACGGTCCGTAGGTCGCAGCGTAGTCCAGCTGCTGAAGGAAGATGCGGAAGTCTGACCAAGTGTGGGGTTACGGAGTCCATGACGGTCCGTCGTGGCTATGACGGTCCGTCCTGCAGGTTCGTCATGAAGTTCAGAGAAGTAATCCCAGTACCCATATTCCAAGAGTTAAAGTGTTTTGGAACGAAGACCCTCGACATACCGTCGTGTCTCTGACGGTCCGTCATACTTGCCGTCGAGGTTAATGAAGAGAGCAGCAGAAGAAATTGTACAAGTATGGGACGACGGAGTCCATGACGGTCCGTCGTGACCACGAAGATCCGTCGCGAGGTCCGTTGACCCAGCCGCATTTTGACAGATTTCCAGCAAATAGAGTCCTTGTTTAATTAGGTTTTTATTTTCTATAAATAGTACGAAAAAACCTCGTTTTAGACGATATACGTTAGACTGCGTATTGGCAGACGCTGGATTATTAGTTAGACTCTGTATTATTAGATTATCTTGAGACTTTTATCATTGAGTGTTGGTGATTTTTGTTGATTAATCAAGCGAACTTTCGGATTTTACTCTTTCTCATTGAAGTAAGTACATGAATTCTTATATAATATATTTGAATATTGTGACTATGACTATGGATAACTAAACTCCATAACCAGGGTAGTGGGAACCATAGGCAAATAATGAGATAAAACCTAACGAAAATAACAATTCTAGAATAGTGTCTTGCATGTATTAATAATTCTTTCGCTTAGAAGTCTTTTTATCGGATTGCCAAGATTAGAACTCGCCTTAATGCTACTTGCCGGACCAAGGAGGTAGATAATAGGAAAAGAATTATCAACATAGATTTACTGTATACTATCTAATAGGCTAGTATTGATTGGTACAAGGTAATACCTTTGTAAAATATCGAATACGATGATTAATATGAAGTGAAGATAAGGGTTAGGATAGCAACACACGTAGCCGGACCAAGGTGTGGAGTGAGATTTTTTAGATGCCGGACTAAGGATTTAGAAATACATAACTTATCACTTTGCATGCAAGATACTAGGAAAGAATTGTTATAGTTAGAATTATCAAGTTATGAACCTGTGGGGAACACGTAAACGCTAGTTACTTTGATTAATTGATTAAACGCCAACATTCAAAGCTGTTAAGTGTCTATTTCAATTTCGTTAGTTATTTTCATTCATTTAGAAATAGAAACCCCCCTTTTATTGTTTTTGCTTTCCAAGGAAGTAATTGACCGAACAATAGTAATAATAGGTTAAAGTTAAGTCTAAACTATTTTCCTCGTGAGAACGATCCCAACCTCTCTAGTTGGGTTATTTACTTGACAAGACCGCTTTACGTCTTATTTGAGAAGTAAGTTTGAGAGTATCAATGCCCATCTCTTGATGTTTGTTATAGATCTAGACATCTTCCATTTCATCTATATTCCATTTTGTAATTCCCGTGCCATCTATAATTCCTTGAGGGTGCATATGGTTTTCTTCGAATTGAACGTTGGGAAAAGAGGGTCTACGATAAAAGTTTTTGGAATAGTGGAGCCTATCCTTAAGAGCGCTGATTTTTCCGCCCTGAGTTATTTTGAGCTTCGAGAGCTGCTCATTGATCCTTTCAAGTATCTCGGGAGAGTTATTGAATTCAGTAGAAGGTTTAGAAAAAGCATCAGGAGAGAATTAATGAATTTAAAAATGGTACTGGTTTCTAAGTTAAAACCATTTTTTGAAGAACTAGGTTTATTACCAATCTGACTGGTACCGCTGTAATTATAATTGGAGTCTTCTATCTGTTAAGAAACAACATGAAGAACTTGGTTAGTGTAATTATTTTGTTCGAATACTTTGTTGATATCTGCAACAGTTAAAGGGTTGTTGTCCCTTTCTCAAGGCTTTTTGAAAGGAGCAGCTTTCAGGACTTCTTTTCTGTAAGGAATGTGAATACCTTCAAGAGGAGGAGTTATACTTTCGACAACCTAAATCTTTGGTATGCCATTTGTTTATCAAAACTTGAAGTGATGAATTTGTTTCATCAATTTGGCCGAAACATTCAAACCATTTGAACAATTCAATTTCAGTTTTGAATCTCTTCATGTCTTTGAACAATTTGTCTCTGAATGAGATTCTCCGATCATTTGTTTATGTGTAAACATACCAAGCCTTTTTAAGAGCATGCTTGGATTTGTTCCACCACAAGCTGATTTTCTGTTTATATGGAGTAAAATTCTCTGTATATTTGATAACACCAACTGAGTCCTTTTTTATATGGAAAGAAGGTCTCATGTCACTGGGAGAAGGACTTCCTTGAGTTGATTCATAATAAACTTTAGGAATAGTGTCGGTAAAATCCACACACTGAAATTTACTCTGTTCTAAATCTTCATATACTTCAGAAACTTCATTATCTTCTTGGTTGTTTAAAGAAGACGGTCTCACCAAAGACATTCTTCGACTTGAAGAGGCTTGGTTGAAACAGTTGGATATTACATATTGAAGGTTAATAGATCCGTCAGAAAACTGGGTAACACTTTCTAGTGAAGATCTAGAAGGTTGAATTGGAAGGGGGTTAGTGATAGATTCTTATTTACAGTCATTATTGGAAAGAATCTCATCCCATTTAAGCAAACGAGGAACAAAGGTAGTACCGTGCTCTTGGTTTGCTTCCATGAACATGGTGACTCCTTTAGCACTAGACTTAATATACTTTGGGGCTATTGTAGTCTTCATTAGCTTGTAATATACCCTGTATATTACAGCTATTTCTCTAGTTTCAATTTTGCTATTCATATTTTTGGTTTTGACTTTAAGAGTCAGGATATCTATGCGATTAGGGTCGTCAATGTCAACCGAGAAATTTGGATAGCAATTAAAATAGACTGGGCCATTAGCTATGTTACTTTCAAGGATACCTAACAAAGATTCATCAAAATTGATAAGTCTAGCATCATGAATAATTAAACAAATAGGAATATTTAGACCTTTACGGAAAAGAGGTTTAACAGCAACTTGGATTAAACAAATATGAAGGAATTTAAAATCCTTCTTATACCTATAAATATCAGCAGTAACAAGCAGTTTGATAGTATCTAAAGAATTATTTATAGCAGAGGTTGACTCACAAGTCTTAATATTGTAATTCTCAGACAAGTTAAAATAACCTATTTGGTAAATCTTTTGAAAAGGTTCTTTGGGTATAGACCGATTTTGCAATCTTTTTTCTTCATTAGAGATAGAAACATTAACGCTATTAATAATATGATTATTCATAATTCTAGAAATGTTGTCTTTCGGCTAGAGAGAAGTCACAGATTACCATCAACAAAAGAAAATATTAACAGAGATTAACCTTATTATGGGAACATGAATATTGGTAAAACAAATAAATTGAACTGTAGCAAGGATCATCATATTCATCTAAGGATTAACATTGATTGTTAAATTGGCCTTGGATATTACTCATTCTTTGGAAAGTCATGCTGCAGTACGGAACACCAAAAGATCTTTTGCCTTCCCTTTAGGCCTTACGGACTTACAGTGATCTAGTTTAAGGCTTACCAAGTCCTTAAGCCGGAGATTAATCGGCATACTAAGACTTATACAAAGAAGAAACCTTAGCCTTTAACTTGTTTTAATCAGTGGTGATAACAAGATGAAAACCGTAATCACTAAGTCAAAATTCTATGAATTGTTTTAACAAAGATTAATAGAAACATAAAAAGTATAGTAACTAAGTTAATATTATTTTATCTAGATACAATTATATGACTTCTAACTGCCCAAAAAATATTACAATTTGCAATGAATGCTAAAGAATAACGCCATTAACATGGCTCTGATACGAATTTACCAATTTTAAGAGGGATCTATTAAACGTAAGTTTTTAAGTTCCAACTCTTTCAACCAAGCCTCTTCAAGTCGAAGAATGTCTTCGATGAGACAGTATTCTCCAAAAAACAAAGAAGAGATAAAGTATCTGAAGTTTTTGAAGCTTTAGAATAGAGTAAGTTTCAGGGTGTGGATTTTACCAACACTTTTCCCAATGTTTATTATGAATCAACTCAAGGAAGTCCTTCTCCCAGTGACATGAGACCTTCTTTCCATAGAAAAAAGGACTCAGTTGGTGTAATCAAATCTACAGAGAATTTTACTCCAGATAAAAAGAAAATCAGCATGTGGTGGAACAACCCCAAGCATGCTCTTAAAAAGGCTTGGTATGTTGACACATATACAAAAGATCAGAGAATCTCATTCAGAGACAAATGGTTCAAAGACATGAAGATATTCAATACTTAAGTTGAATTTTTCAAATGATTTGAATATTCCAGCCAAATTTATGAAAAAAATTCATCACTTCATGTTTTGATAAACAAGTGGCATACCAAAGATAAGGTTGTCGAAAGTATAACTCCTCCTCTTGAAGGTATTCACATTCCTTACAGAAAAGAAGTCCTGAAAGCTGCTCCTTTCAAAAAGCTTTGAGAAAGGGACAACAACCCTGTAACTGTTGCAGCTATCAACAAAGTATTCGAACAAAATAATTATACCAACCAAGTTCTTCATGTTGTTTCGAAACAGATAGAAGACTCCCGTTATAATTACAGCGGTACCAGTCAGAGTGGTAATAAACCCAGTTCTTCAAAAAATGGTTTTAACTTAGAAACCAGTCCCATTTTTAAAATTCATGAATTCTCTCCTGAAGCTTTTTCTAAACCTTCTAATCAATTCAATAAATCTTCCGAGATCCTTGAAAGGATCAATGACCAGCTCTCGAAGCTCAAAGTATCTCAGGGCGGAAAAATCAGCGCTCTTAAGAATAGGCTCATTTATTCCATAAACTTTTAGCCTAGACCCTCTTTTCCCGACGTTCAATTCGAAGAAAACCATATGCACCCTCAAAGAATTGCATATGGCACGGGAATTACAGAATGGAATATAGATGGAATGGTAGATGGTCAGATCTACAACAAACTTCATGAGATGTGCGTGAATGTCACAGCTTATAAATGGAAGAATTCCACGGACAAGCAAGCTGCTAACAGGTTAGTAGTAGGTTTCACAGGAACTCTTAGAAATTGGTGTGATAATTATCTCACAGATCAAAATAGAGCTGACATTCTTGTTGTAGTAGCAAACAAGTCAGTTGTCAAAACTGAAGGAGGACAAACCTCTACATCTATAGAAGCGGTAGAAGGTGCTACGGCTACTCTTATCTATAGTATTGCTATACATTTCGTGGGAGAACCACGTCTTTTCCAAGATAGAAGTTTCCAATTTTTAAACAATCTTTACTGCAAGAAATTAACTAATTTCAGGTGGTATAAAGATATTTTTATAACCAAAGTGATGATAAGGGAAGATTGCAACAACGACTATTAGAATGAACTTTTGCTTAGTGGATTGCCTCCCCACATTGCCAAAAAAGTAAGGTCAAAGATAAGAGATCGATGTGAAGATAAAATCCCTTACTCACAACTCTCTTATGGTAATCTAATCAGTTTAATCAACATTGTATCCATGGAGCTTTGCAATGATCTTATGCTAAAAGAACAGCTTAAGAAAGATCAAAATTTTTCATTTTCCGAGCTTGGCAGCTTCTGTCAAGACTTTGGATTTCCAATTCTTAAACCACCTTCGGCAAGAAAGGTTTCTAAGAAAGAGCGATCTAGAAAATCGCCAGATCGTAAAAAAACCTCTAGAAGGAAAAACCACTAAAAAAAGATAAGTAAACAAACTTCTCAAAAAGATAATTGTTGGAATTGTGGAAAAGAAGGACATAAGTCACCTGATCGTCCTAAAAACAAAAAAAAAAAAGATGAACCTTCTTGAAGTAGATGAAGAAACTAAGAAGCAGTTTGTCTCTATCTTAGACGAAGAAGAGTCAGAATCTGAACCCTCTTCTGTAGTGAAAATGAAGACGAAGAGTTTCTTAATGTAGCTCAAAACACAGATGCCAGTAGCCTAGAGTGCAACTGTCAAGAAGCCTTTTGCCTATGCGACAATTAGTCTATAAGGGTTATCTCTGAAGATTCAGCTTAAATTTTATTTGCAACAATTGAGCATATCAAAGATGATGATGCTCCAAGAAGTTATGTATTAGAACTTCAAAAAGTAGTTAGTAACCGAAAAAAGGGGGTTACTACAAGTGTAATTCCTTTCTGTATGAAACAGATTATGAATAGATTTGACAATAAGAAAGAAGAACCTTTTATAGATGAGCTTCTCTCAGAAGTGAATCTTCTTAAACAAGAAATCAGAGAAGTCAAATCTAGAATTCATAAAATCGAAATTGATGCCCTATAAAAGAGAAATTTTCTCTGAGTTTCCAAATGCTTTTTGGGCCAGAAAGACCCACATTATAAATTTACAATATATTAATGGTTTTGATGAAAAGGCCAATTCAACGAAACCTAGGCCTATTCAGATGATCCATGAACTGATGGAAATCTATAAAAAGGAAATTAACTCTCTTTTGACTAATAAAATTATTAGACCTTCAAAATCTCCTTGGAGTTGTTCAGCAATTTATGTTAACAATGCAGCTGAGCAAGAACGAGGTTCTCCAAGTCTTGTTATAAATTACAAGTCTTTAAACACAACCTTGAAATGGATTCGCTATCCAATTCCAAATAAAAGATATCTTTTAAAAAGAACTTTCAAGGTCAATTTTTATTGCAAATTTGATATAAAATCGGGTTTTTGTCAAATTCAAATTTCCAAAAAGGATAAATATAAAACTTCTTTCAATGTCCCGTTTGGACAGTTTGAATGGAACGTCACGCCTTTTGGGCTTACGAACGCCCCTTCTGAATTTCAAAATATAATGAATTCCATTTTTAATCACATTTGCAATATATAAATTGTATATATTGACGACGTATTAATGTTCTCCGTGGACATAGATTCTCATTTCAAAAAACTTAATGTTTTATTTAAAATAACTAAGCACAATGGATTGGTCATTAGTGCGAAGAAAATAAAATTATTTCTAACACAAATCAGATTTTTAGGTCATGATTTGTATCAAGGTATAAACCTATTTGAAGAGCCATTGAGTTTTCTGAAAAATTCCCTGATATTATTCTTGATAAAACTCAGTTGCAAAGGTTCTTAGGAAGCCTTAATTATATTGCCGACTTTATCCCTAAAGTAAGGCAAATCTGTAAACCACTCTTTGATATGTTAAAGAGGGATCCATCTCCCTAGACTAACGAACATACTAAATTAGTTGTTCTTCTTAAATCTATGGTTAAAAGCCTTCCTTGTCTGGGTATTTCTAACCCATAATATTTTTATGATCGTAGAAACTGATGCATCTGATATAGGATATGGTGGTATCCTCAAACAGAGAAGAACCCTAGATTCATCAGAACAATTAGTTCATTATACCTCAGGAATCTGGAACTCAGCAGAAAAGAGTTATAGTACTGTTAAGAAAGAAGTCATTTCTATAGTTGTCTCAATCACAAACTTCCAAGATGATCTTATTATTAAAGTATTCTTGCTTAGAATAGATTTCAAATCTGCTAAAGAAATTCTGCAGAAAGATGTTAAAAATCTTGTTTCTAAAAAATTTTTTGCTAGGTGGCAAGCCTTATTATCCAGCTTCGATTTTAAAATTGAATTTATTAAAGGAAACGATAATTCTTTGCCAGACTTTCTAACGCGAGAATTCTTGCAGGAAAAATCATCATGACGCCCTCTTCAATAGCCATAGAAGGGAGCCCCTTCAAGAATGAAGGAAAGAGTCTAGAAGGAAAACCTTCATCCAAACCATTTGCTATCAGGCCATCATAAAATGACCGAAACAAATACTCAGCTTTAGCTAGCTTACCACCCTTAAACCCAGCCTTTTCAATAACTCCTTTTCCTCCTTTGCCTCCGAGCTCTAATAAACCCATTAAACAAATTTTAGAACCTTGCTCACACTCGCCATCAGGAGTAACTTGATACTCTTCCCCCCAAGCAAAAGATTCTTACACCATGAAAGCTCCAGAGAGCTTCAAGAAGCTGTTGCACCAAATACTGTTTCAACGACAGAGAAAACTCCAAAGGTAAAAGAAACCTTTGAAATCATCTCTTTGCAGGTCTCTCCAATATTAGCCCTTGAAAAAGAATATGAAAATTTTGAGGTAAAACATCTTGTTCAACCTCTATTTTCAAACAGAAATTATGTCGATACTGATAATCCACTAAAAACAAGAAAATACTTCGAGTTCATTCTTGTTGATACTGGTTCAATTGAAGATGAACACAAACTTAATGATAACTCTGATCCTGATAGTATTGCTTACTCTAAAGTAACTATCAAGAGAATTCTATCTCCTTTTGAGTGGCAGGTAGATCACTTGCACGCCCCTATTCATCTATCGAGGCGACACAGACCTCAAACATTCAATTGGCATGACTACAGATCAGACTGGTTCAACTTCCTATACATTAGGCCAACTACTCACACGTGGTTTGTCAAGTATAGTACAGAGGTGACCAAGAGAGTCATACCAAGATGGTTTTACGAATGGTGGAACTGTTTTGGCTGTATAGACAAGTTCTACCGAAAAACATCGCTGAAAAATTCAGTCAGTTTCATCTATATCAACACATATCTTCTCTCCCAGAGAATATAAAACTATGTAAATATTTTATTCAAAAGAGAATTTCTTATATTATTTGTTGGACTTTCTGTATTGCAGAATTTGACAGGATCAAGTATCTGTCAATGGAAGTCCTGATTAAAGGATGGTCTCCAGCTCCAAAAGAGGCTACAATCGTCAACCAATCGATCTCTAGAAGATCTCCACAGAAATCTTTATCTAAGAATGAACTGAAGATAAGATTACAAAATACCTTGTCGGTCTTAAACTCTGAAGATAATTAACAATCTATAAGGAAGCTCCTTGAAGAAGCTTCGTCCTCTCAAAGTGACGATAATGGAGACATGTTAAAACCTAAAGTTTTGGCACAGTCTTATTTAGATCAATTTTATGATTAATCACTAGTTGAAGGTATTAAAATCCGGAATAAGTAGTCTTTCAGATAGAGGATCATAGATCTGGAATTATCTAGAAAGAAAAGGAAAAGTCTCAAAGAGATGGAATTTCCTTTTTATTAAATTATTAAGTGGACTTTGTAAGGACCCGCAAAGCATGGTCAACAAAGCGTTATCAACAATTATGGCCGACAAGAATGGCAGACATAACCTTATAAAAAGATAAAGGTGAAGATGCTTTTTAAAAGAAAACAAAATACTTTGCTTTATCAAAAGCAACGCACGGAAATCAACAGCCAGTCAGAAGAAAAGCTTTTAGATTTCTTTTATCCTTTCAAGCAAAAATGATCTCATTCTATTCATAGATACAAGAAATTATCGAATTAAAACATAATAAATAAAGGGGGTGAAACAAAGGTCAACTCCCAATCGGGGATTTGTAGACAAGTAAACAACTAAACCAACAAAAATAAAGAGAGACTAATGGGGACACAAGATTCTTGGTATGTGATCGTAACAAGGAATAAAAGAGACCATTGGGTATATTCTATTGATAGTACATCGCTGAATTTTTGCAACTAAGCTACATTTTAGTTTGGGTAAATTCTCTCTCAAGAAAATTACAGCGAATCGATTTGATTTCTCTGAAACAACGAGTTGTCGCTATGGAGCACAACCTCCGCCTTAGCCCCATCACTCTCTCGAGCTGAAAGTGTGGGTGAGGTACTAGGATTCACTCTCTCGAGCTTAAAACATGTTGACCCAATAACCACTGGCTATCAATTAGTAGACTTAATTTGAAAACCTCCATCTCGAGAAAACCAAAAACACTAAGATGAAATGGTATTGTCAACTACAAACTCATTAGGTTCAAACACAACTATTAAATGAAATCATAATTAAACAACGATTATACCAACAATAAGCAACACCAAATATTATATTTGACCCATATTAAAAAACTCACACCCCAAGAATTGCAATTTATCTAGACATAGAAAAGTGGAGAAAATGATACCAAATCGAGATAACATTAACATGGTATGATTTATATTCATTATATCGAGCCTATGATGATGAATTTCCAACACCCACTTCCAATTTCATGGAATTGGAAGTCTTCAAATCTTTACGATTCAAGAACAAAGTCTACAAAAAGCTCTCACAACACAAAATATAATAAAAGCCTAAAACATATTGTCTAGAACTAAAAATTTGATACTAAAATACAACTCTCAACGAATATGTTTAGATTTCAAAACATTTTGCTAAGAAGGTTCACCCGATACAGTTAGTAAAGTATTGTCAATCAACTCGGTAGTCCTTTCTTTGTACGTTTTATCATCATCTCTCTCTAGGCTGCATCAACATCGTGTTTTGGATCATTAGGTGACATAGTAAAAATTCACAAAACTGCTTCGCAGCACACCGACTGCTCCTTTTCACCTCTAATTTGATCCTCCCATTCATGGCTCAGCTTACTTGATCAAAAGGAAAGGATAAAACCTTTTGGCAATTCACCAAACACGTTTGGCGATCCTCAGATCTTCATTTGATTGTTCTTATAGCTCTTGTTGTTCAATTTTGCTAGATTGTGTGCATGCTTTGTCTCAAAGTCTAATTACCTAAAACATAAGATTTTTCATAACTTATTGAGACAAAATATGCATTTGAGGACACTAATACTATCAAAATATCTCCCTAAAGGAGTTTAGATCGTAAACTCATCAAATACCTTTCTTTGGTCATTCTTCGGTATAGTCCACGTTCATAGTCACGACTAAGGTCTTCGTTTCATCATAATCATAGTCTATATATGATTTACTCATAATATTCTTTACCTTAAGGGCACCATTATTATAGGTTACATCAAAGTACACTTGTGCAATACATGAAAGACATCCCATACTACCCTTCACACCAAGTATAGACTTAAAGTTATCCTATTCACATTTATCCTCCTTAGGTCATACTATTGGCTACCTTCATATACACATGGGTACGACCATGTTAGTCAGTCATATATTGGAAGGAAACTATTGCAACAATTTAAGCTAAGTCATACCACATAAGGGAACATTTAACAACTAGCCTCAAATAATACTTGTGACATTTATGGATATATTTATATAGTATTACCAATAATAAGTACTCCTATAGACTACATAAAAATTTTACTAATTGGGGACTAACCCATGTATTCTATTTACCCATTTTATGGTTACCAAGGAATAACATTCTAATAGGCTAGACATACTATCATCTTTCTAACATAACTAGGTTAAGCTAATTTCACTTCCTTAGAAGACACTCTAACATGTAAGTAAAATCTATTATAAGAAAGGTACAAGCATCTTATCCTAACTACCATGAAATAGTCCTAGACAAACTAAGCCATGTTACCCTTACAAGTGTACTTGAATACAAATGATAGCTATCCAAGGAAAAGTATTATTCTCGACCCTAAGTGATATTGAGGAGACTATGTGTCCTCAATAACAAGCTACCATAAGTAACCAAACTCAAGCTAACCTTTTGTCACTACCCACAAGTACACCGTAGAAGTAGGGGCATCCTTGTGTCGTCATACGACAAATGAGACTTCAAGAAGTGTCATCTAAGCCTCTCGTATACTTCATTGAATAATAAACATACTAAAATAGGTAAGAATTTAGAACTTTCTTCACACACGAAAAACACTTTCATAAACATTATACAAGAGAAAGACATTCATTTAAAACATTAAATGTTTACAACATCTACTTGAACCATCTAAAATTTACAATATACAACACTTGGGAGTAATCCCATTTAAGACAATATAATAAACACTATGACATAAGGGACAAGTGGATATTAGCCTCGAATCAATGAGGACTCACAAATACTTCATTTTTTAAGCCTTAGAAATCTATCTATCCTCCATTGCACATCAAGACTTCAAATTCCATACACTTTAGTCAAAAAGGGAAAAGAAGGGGTTAGCACATTAGATGTACTAAGTATGGAAGCCATGCAAAAACCATGAAAAAGGGACATTTAGTAAATAGCACGCTGTTCATGAATTTCAATTAAAACATCATATTATAAGCATAAGAACAACATTTAAAAACTCAGAAACACATAAGAAATCATTTAAGGAAAAAGCAACATTTTTAGAAAACATTATAGTGAATTCACTTCACTTCATTTTAGACATCTTCTAGCATGTAATTATCTCACTTAAAGCTATCCTGGGAATCACTTAAGAAACACAAAGAGAGACCGACCATACAGACTCTCTAGGCATGCCCAAATCATCCTCAAGGCTACATATGATGAGTCACACACACACTTACAAGAAACCAGCATAAGAATAAGAGAGTCTCCTAAGAAAGGTACTTCTAAGTCTCACTTGAGTGAGTTGTGAAGTGATCGCCCATACAATCCCTTACACACACACTTAAGAGATCCTATAGACTGCTCAAGATAGAATCATACTCACTTAATAAATCAACATAAAGATGATATGACATTTGCTCAACAAAGGCTATCAAAATACTTAGTTAAGTAGATCAAGAAGATAATGTCCATGATTGACCTCTTCAAGACAAACTAAATAATCCTTAAGACGTCCTATGTTTTGATCATGTCCACATAAAAAATCATCTTTCCTAACTAGATTCATTCTTAATATTTATCTAGGTAAGATAAGAAGTGATCATTCCTATTACCTCTTCATGCCCTTACTACAAAACCCTTAATTAGTGTAGGTAAGTACTTAATAATTTAACATACTTTCTTAAATTAAGTAATTACATTCATAAGTTAATTTAATACTCATTGACCACATAAAGGGCATTCATGTAATGGTCTTGGACAAGACCTAGGGACTCCAAATAACATCTTCAAAGACTATTGTGCAATGTCTAGATAGTGTCCCATACCACCACCTAAACTTAACAGAACTTCTCAAATGCTAATGGGTGTCCACATGATGAGAATAGGCAATAACCGACATAGACCATGATAGATAAACAAGGAATCAAGAGCTCTAACCTACTCCGATGAGGGTGTTTTTACTTGCCAATGGTAGAACTAGGACACATCCAGTGTAGGCACATGGTTAAGGAATATGAAGGGATTTTATGTACTCTAGTCTCATTCGCAAGTAGTGGTACATTTTACTCTAGTCGTATTCTCAAGTAGAGCTATTTTCCATAACATAATCACTCGGTGCTAGCCTTTGTTCTGAAGAGTAATTGACATTAAAGGATCACATGAAGAGGGTTCCTTATCTAGTTCATAACCCAATTACATTTACCCTACCAAAGAGGTCCACTAGGGCTACCTTTCAATGGCAACTAAGATAGCTCATTATGACTTTTCTAAGGATGATATTATGTCGTTCCATCCAATAAACCCTAAGTCAACCATTCCTTTACATGAAGGATACCATTACGACTCTCAACTTTAATATTCGTAACATAACCTTTTACATGTACATGCCCTTCTTAACATACTCTAAGATCACACATATCTTTCATTGATACATGACAAGAGTGCACTAACCTTACCTAGTAAAGACATCTCTTATTCACATATCATACATACATATATCAAATATGGGACACAAGTCTACCAAACAAGACATAACATTCATTAACCTTATCACATATAACATATCATTCTTTAAAGCAATTAGGAATGACCCTTATCATCTTTTTGTCATCCTATTATCATCAATATAACCATCACAACTCATATAGTCAAATAGGAACAATCATGTATCAACATCTAACACTACACATATAAGAACATAGTCATAGTCTATATGATCTCCTAACATACATAGAAGACACACATACTTTCCCATTACTTCACATGTAGATAGATATGCTCATACTTCACATAAATCAACTACACAAATAATCATTATACTTCAAGTAGTCCGTACAAGGCCATGATCATCGTATTGCATAAAGTAACGCCGATAAGGCCACCTCAATTAGCATAGCACCTCCACCATAAGTGGACCATACCATTCACAACATAATTGAAGTATAATTAACATAAAAATAAAGAAATTAGGGCAGAATATCCCCACTCCATCTTACCACTTTGATTTAAAAGCTAAATCATCCAATTTGATATTAAGTCCCTTACCCATTGCAATGAAAATCAGTTCAATATATAAACCATAAAACTCAATGAATCTAAGTCAATTCAATATAGATTTATCAACATAAGATTAATTAGACATCAATTTGATACATCCTTAATTAATTAAATAGCCCATAGAAAACTACATTATAATCATAAGCATTAAGCAAATATCAATCCAATACGATTAATAGTCAAAAGATCTAAAAATATTCAGTACTCAATTGATCAAATTGAAAGAGCTTATAAACCAATTAAATATAATCTATACATGAATAAAAAGCTCATAACAAACTACACATGAATTCATCAATATCAAAGCATGATCACATAACCCATATTTTAGTCAAATGCAGAGATTTGTGAAGATCAAGGTCTCATGGAGAATTCCATTGGAAAACGTCAGGTATACATCAATTACATCATATATTAAAGTTTGAAAATCATTTATGCTATAACCCAAGACTTAAAGTAGAAATTGGAATTTTCATCTTTTTTTTAAAAATCCTTGAAAATCATATTTCAAATTGGCGCTAAGATGATGCAAGCCTTAGATGAAGAACTACCATACCTTATTAGAAGAAACTAATGAAAATTTAAGAAGAAACCTTATTGAAGAACAATCTTCACCTTAAACTCTCATGGAGGTTTTTGGAGAACCTTTGGAGGTAATGTGTTTTGATTTAGTTGTTAGGGTTATAATGAGAGTTTAATGACTTATATACTCTTAATATAGCCATAAACACTCATAAATACCTTTCTTGTACTTAATATGACTTTGGGGGAATTTACAACTTCACCCTTACATTTAATAAAAAAGCTGGCACAACCTCACAACACCCTCAACGCCCACATCGATGGTCCTTGGTCTCTCCCACGCCCCATCGATGGGGTATCCTGGTTTGCTCCTGCTACTCCTCAACACTACACTCTTCTAGCTCCATTGATTCCATCCAACTATGGGCCGTGGCCTGGTTGACTGGACGTCATTCGGGTTGTCGATTGACACTGCCTGGAAGTGTTGAGTTCTAAGTTGGGGTCCTCCTTTAGGGCCTATTTGTGGGTCCTGTGTGGAGTCATACCCGGAGGTTTTGAAACACAAATATGATCTTATAAGATCTAAAGGCCTACCACATGAGTTTCATCCAAAACGAACATGTAAAACTCGACAAAAATACATAGACACACAAGGTCGTCTCAACGCAAGCCTTTCGAATGTCATGGACGTTCTTGGACGTTTGACCTCCAAACTTCACGAAGCTAGACAGGATGCCTATATACACTAAAATAACTCACTTAAGAACCTTATAACCTCATGAATAACATAAGAACATAAAACAACATATGAGGCACATAGGGCACTTAGTCGTCGAACGTCTTGGTCGTCCCTTGACGTTTGACTTCCAATGCACCTAAACTCTTAGTAATTGCCTCAAACCCACATTATAAATTATTATTGTATCTTAGACCATCACGACAGTCATGTTATGGTTTAGCATCACCTAAGTCATTTTCGGGGTCTTACACCTTTAAATGAACTTTACAATGCAAGTCAAGTGTCACGACCGAGAGCACCCCCTAGATGTAATTGGTGTTGTCGTCCTTGGATATGACTTAGACAAGTGTCTTAGAATTCCTCATAACATATCATAGGTTAAAATGCGGAAAAATATAAGTTTTTACATATTGAGGTGTACATAGACATCTCACATGCTACATATGGAGTTTATTTAGACTCCTCACATAGGAAGCTTACAAAGGCTTCTTGTTTAGTAAACATAACTAACATATTAAGATTTAGTCTAGGACCACTGTCTCACATTAAACCATCTAAAACGAAGTATAACATTGAGGAATAGCCCTTATACAAATTCATAGTTCCCACATAGGGCTTACGACTAATGTCTTCAAGAATGGGAATGAAATTAATGTCTTTAACACAATAACAATACAACTAGGGTAGAATATGTGGAACCATCCCCGAAATAGAGGACCTACCAAAAGTTGGGGAAAAGTCCAAATCCTCTTTCAAGCGAACTGGATACCTCAATGGCCCGAACCTACATTGTTTTTGGAAAAAGGAAAGAATATGGATTAATACAACAAAATGTACTACATATGGAAACATATGCACATAGCACATTAAAATCATGCTTGAAGGGACACTTAGTTAAAAACCCATGCTAAGTCATTTTAAAAGCTTTAATGCACAATCAAGAACATATGCAAGCCATTAGACATAACACTGTTCAAGAGAAAACCAATATCAACACAAGACCAATATCATGATAAACTCAACTTAATTAGGATATTATTAACATAAGGTCATATCAACATTAATGGCATAATATCAAGATCATATGAGCATTACAACTCCATTATAATTTCATAACAAAAATTCTTGCAGTAGAGTGCATAACATCACCTCAAACAAGATCCTACTCACAACCCCTTCCCAAGCCTAGTTGTAAAATGCTTATGTGAAGTCCCATAACCCTGCATAATCAAGTAAATAAAGTAAATGACCATAAGCAATGTAAAAATTTCAAAAATCTTTATAGCATACATGTTCATAATCATGTACATCAACATAGACCAATAGAATGTTCATTAATGAAACCAACACTATATAGAATCATGAACATGTAAAGTCATCATCTACAATTCATGCCTATCATAAGTACATAAGAACAACCTCCTAGGACTTCCCTCAAGGTCAGCTTGTGCCATGTATAAGTATATTCACATACCCCTACCTACATTATGTATAACCCCTTTATGTCACCCTAGTTTGTTTTTACTTCATTACTTTCATTTTACTTGGTGAATCTCCCTTCTTTGGGGAGTGAACACCTCTCATTGTAAAGATCACTCTGTGCTAAGCTAACGTCAATTTTTGAAATGTCTTTAATTCATTCTTAATAATCACAGCGTATTATAGACCATATAATACTAACCTCTTGTATATCATTTCATTATCTCATTAGCTATTGAGGAGAAAGTCCTTTAGTAACAATCTTTCATTCGTGAGATCACCACATCATAATCCTAGAATAGTATTGAACACAAGTGGTTCACATTCAACCTTGTATGAACATACCCTTAACATGATCTCACAATTCATCATGAATCTCACCCTCAATTCATCAAAATTATTTAATAACCCACTTATCATATTCATATTATAGTTAAATAAACAATATTATAACAAATTCCGACAACCCTAATAATCTATAAGTCCAATTCACAGCTAGGGTTAGTTTAAAGGATTCAATTAATGGATTTTATCATAGATTTAGGTCAATAAATAAACAATACAACAATTAAGACATAAGCAATCATAACCTATCATTAATAATCAAAGGAAACAAAAATCAAATCCAACTCAAAGAAAAATGCAACAACCCGTAATTTCCATGACCCACAGTAGAGACTCATATGTTTTATAATGTTTATTTTAGACCTAAAATAGTGTAAATAACTTGTTTGAGAGGTATTGAATCCATAGATTAAAAGAAAAACCTTGGCGTCCGAAAACTAGCTAAATTAAACTAGTAGACATCCCTATGTTTAGTGAAGGTTTCGGAGGGTCATATTCAGTTTTGAGAATATAAAAAGACTTTAAATAGGTAAAATATCTTATATAGGATTAAAATGTACAATCACGACACTCCAACGACCACCAGAAATGTCCTTGGGGAGGACCCAAACTTGAGCAAGCAGGCTACCAAATCAGCCTGCATTCAGCAGGATTTTGGTGGCTGATGCGCACCGTGCATCAACCACGAGGAGATTTGAACTAGGAATCATGAAGTGGTTACTACACGAGGTTCACTGACTCAACCGGATTTCAAAAATAAATGGTAAAATTAATCCCGGGATGCGCAGACACTTCGCAGGTTCATAAAACTCTTATTTTAAGCATTTCGACTTCACAAAAAATTCCATTTAAGTCAGTGGTATTTTAGGTTTAATGGGTGACTATATAAGGTATTAGGGTAAGCTTTAAGTCAATTTTTGACACTCAAATGAAATATCCAAAGTTGAAACAAAAAATTACTCTCATCTCTCCCAAACTCTCTCTTCCTCCAAACCTCTATTGAACACCACTAGAGCTCCTACAAGAGGATCAAGACTTCAAGTTCCCAACCCAATTTCGTAGCTTTATCATATCTAAGGTATGTTTTCTTTCACTCTTGGGATTCTTTCCCCAAGAGATCCCTCCAAAATATGATTTCTAAATCCCCCAAATCTAGGTTTTTCTTCTACACATGGTTCTTCTTTGAAAAAAATTATGAATTAATTTTATTTAAGTATATATTGATGGTTAATTGATAATTTTATGATGAGATTTACCTAGACCCATGTTCTTCCCCTAATTCCATGAAAACGTTGAATTGATATGGTGAATTGTGAAGAGGATGAACAAGTAGATGGACTACATTGTTGTTGATTATGTAATTGCTTCTTGAATATACCTTGTTTATGTTTTCTAGGTAATTGAAGTATAAAGATACTTGGAAGGGAGAAAGATGTATGTTGATTGGTTGTTCTTTAATTCAATTGTGAATTGTGTGTTACTTAGATAGTAATGCCCCTATGTCCAATGTGTGTCTGTGATGTTGGTGCTAGAAATTCCTCATCCTTAATCCTAAAACATTGAATTTGACATGAATAAGGAATGATTGATATGATATGAATATTATATAATTGAAAGTAGTTTCTCAAAATTATGATAAAGTGTTAAGCGAAATGTTTACTCACTTATATGTGGTTTCTAAAGTGAAAGGGTAGTTCACACTTATGAATACCTATGATTTATTATGATAAGATGTTTACGTAGGGGTCTATAGGAGACTTATGTGATCTTGTATAATGAGTATGATAACTAATAAAGGGTGTCACATCTAGGTTTACCCCCTACATGTAACCGGCGTCGTCGTTATTTTTAAGTACTAAGATTACCTCTTAGTCTCATGTCATTATATTCATAGGTTGAAAAATGCGGAAAATTTAAAACATTCATCACATGTACTTGGAGGTTTACATAGAGCTTTACATACACGCAATATAGTCGTATCGAGTATACCTAGACCCTTCGTAATTGAAAGTTACATAACTTTCTACTTTTATTGCACATTTATATATATAAGATAGAAAGATAGTCTCAAAGATTGTCACATCTCATACCATCTAAATTATTATCACAATATGGGCATGGCCCTACATCATATGTAAAGAAGCCACATATAGGCTTATGCAACTCGCACACAGTGAAGGTGGAATGAACATAAAAGTCTTAGAAAAACAAAGAAACTTCTTAGGCAAGATATTGGCATCGCCCTCGGAAAGTGAGGACCTACCCACTTGGATGATAGAGAATATCCAAGCCTTCTTCAAGTGGTCTCGAATGAGACTTCAATGAGCAGAACCTAAAATGTATGGGAAAAAGAGAAGAAAATGGCGTTAGTACTTCACATGATCTAAGTATGATACCATATTCACATATAATGTCAAAACATGCTAAAAAGGGACTTTTAGTCAAAATGTGTCATTTAACAAGTTTAAAGGTCTCATGCATAACCAAGCAAGTCATACCAATCAACCAAACACACTTACTAATCCGAACAAGTAATAGGCATCCCAACATACAACCCATGATTTACTACAACCCTATAATCAAGGAATAACATAACAAGGATTAATAAGAGTTAATCATATTATAATAATCAAGACAACTACTCATGAATTCTCATCAACTAAAACACTGCAATGATGAAACAAAGCCCCATAACCTTGCTCAACCAAGTAGACTTAACCAGAAAACATAACCAATGTCATCATCATATATAGTCATTTACATTGTAGCATCAACATATTATCATCATACACATCATTACCATATACATACATAATATCAACATCCTAAAGCTTCCATCAAGGTCAACTAGTGCAAGGCATATGTAGAGTCCCATACCCCTACTTAGGCTAAGTTAAACCTCTCAAAACACCTTAGTTTATTTATACTTCATTACTCCATTTTAATTTAGGGAACACTTGCCTTAACCGGCATAGACCACATGAGCTAAGTGTGGAATCTGGTGTTCTAAAACCTTACACCGATGGAAGGTGGTCTACCGGCAAAAGTAGAATCAAATATAAACGTAGCTTTCTAGGTGGATCAACTAGCAAGTCTTCCTATGGGGGCAACATAGTTCAAGAACTAAGAGATAGTGTATTCCCTCTTGATACCACTTGGTATTTGGGCACTCCTCTAATGGGAATCCATTGGATGAGCATTCCTCTTTGGGAAGTCAACATCTCATATAGAAATAATAAGGCAAATATTCCTCTTTGGGAATTCATCACCTCCCATTGTCAAGTTAACTCGGTGCTAAGCTCAGTCCCTTTATTGAAATATCTTTAAGCCATTGGTTATAAATCATAGCTTAGTTTAGGACACATGGTCTACCCCTTGTATAATCATCATCATCAATAGATCAATAAGAATTGCATGAGTATAGTCCTTTCTTCACAATTCATATAAGTGAGGTTAACACATTAGCATTTATAGCATATCAAGGTACATTGATAGTTATCACCATCCTTATATCACATACACCTTAATCAACCTCACAATATAGTAAATACATTTCAATTCAGCATCATACCACCCTATCATCCTAATATAAGTCATACTCCAATATAACATCATTACTTAACCACAATTAATCACAATTGGAAGTAAAGATAGAGATTCCAAGACTTACCAAGTCTTCTTCATGGTTCATCATTAGGCCTTACCATAAATCCTCAATTCAAGACAATTTAGATATTCAACATCATAATTCAATATTCAACATGATAACAAGACTATAATAAACACTATAGCACAATTCAATTCTAGATCATACTTAAAATAAGAAGCATAGGTCCACTCACCTTCTAAATAGATCATCTTCTCAAGACTAGAATGAAAGACTATAATTCGCTCCAATTTGTTAATGATTATTGTAACTACATAATTTAATAGTAATATTACCCATAAGCAGGACAATTGAATCAATCATAACACAATTGAAATCAAGATCAAACTTAGGGTTAAGGGTTACAAATCATATTTTTCAATTTAAATAAAACCATGACAATTTACCATAATCAAGTTCAATTTCATGTTAATCTATGCATTATATACTAAAGAAACCATAAACCACTCAATTCACAACATCAATTTCGAAATTGGATTACACCCACATGAAAACTCTATTGTTGGAATCCATTATGCAGGAACCCTTTGAGGCAAGAGTCTCAAAGGTGAATTAGATCACATACCTTAATGTTTGATGAAGGATTTATGGTGAATTCATCCCTTTCAAGACCTCAAACCCCTTTCCTTGCTAGTCTTCAATGGTGAGTTCACGTAGACAGAGAAAGAAAAAAGAAGGATGAGAGTTTGTATTTGAGAGTTGTAAGTAGGTTAATTGGGGTTGGGGCCTTTCTATGTGAGTTAAGATAGTTAATTAGTCTCCATTTAATCCCTAAATAACCCCTAAACCACTTAATTAATTAATTGAATTAACATTTAAAACGTGCAGTAACTTAAGACCTTAACAGATGGAACCGCGTCGACGGGCCATCTGTGAGACGATGGTCTGGCCTCCCGTCCGTCCTGCACTTCATAGGTAAGTTCAAAGACTCTGCAGGCGAGGGAATTGTCTATGTGTTGCAATATTGTGCAATCAACGCCTCGTGAGTCCACACACTGACCCTTCCTCGTCCATGCACACTGCAAGGCAGTGTTGTCTCAAATTGTAGGGGTCCTCCTCAAGGGCCCTTGGTTACTCGTTGGGGAGTCGTACCCACTTGTTTTTAACATCAAAATACTTAAAACACCTATTAGATATCCTTTCACCATTTTTCATAAATTTCTGACTAATAAAATCTAGTCAAATAGGCTAAGGCATGCTAGTACCCCTTTAAACTATCTGCTGGATGTCATGGACATTCTTGGACGTTTTGGTTCTTAAACATCTTAGATGAACTATGTTCGTTAAGAAGGACTTATAAACAGTACTTATACAACATGACACCTATGTTAGGCTTAACGACACATCTTGGATTTTCAAGGTGTTACATTATCCCCCCCTTAGGAACATTCGTCCTCGAATGACACTAAAAAAATTTTTGAAGGGAGGAATAGAATCAAGGCTACAATCCCAACCAATCAACAATATCAAATCAACACAAATAATATCATTTCGACAAGGAAAATTTCAAAACTCAAATTTTCAGACATAAGGCTTAAAACACTTCATCATGATGTACTTCCTTCTCACAACTCATATTAACTCATCATACATTACATGACTCAATTAGCACAATATTAAATATAAAAAAATTCTAAATATCATTTCATAAAGTCTCATCATACGAAAATGCACAACATAAATCAAATAAACCAAAAAGGCAAAATTCAAGTTTTAGAGGTACTTGTAAGACCACTAAAATGAGATAAGGTGTCTAGATCCTTACATGTTTTTCTTAAAGTTCTAATGACCTAAATATCCTAAAAATATAGTATATAGGCAGTATCTAAAATTTTAGAGGTGTTGTTTTTAATCCAATATTTTGCTAAGTACCCAACGACGAAGGCGAGGCACGGCCTGTCAAGGCTTCGACGCCCCGTCATTGCCATCAGCGCAAGTGGCCTGCAACTGGCACCCTGCGTCTGTTTCATTAAAGGGTGAATGGGAAATTAACCCAACATCCTAACCTGACTATAATAGGTTTATTTATCTATTTTTGGGTGTATATATGTCATCAATAACGTAATCACCCCATTCTAGAATCCTCTCACAAGATTGAAACATTTCCATCCAAAAATACTCTCTCTAGAAACCACCATTGTTGGTGAAGCTCAAGAATAGATTCAATCTGGATTTTAAATGGTTGAATCATCAAGTTTATGAGGTTTTCAACTAGACAAAGGTATGGTGATCTTCATCTCTTGTTATCTTTGTATCTAGAGAGCCATTATAAAAGATTTCAAAAGAGAAAAATATGATCAAACACTTTCTTCTTCAATCTTCCATGGGTTCTTTCTTAAACTGATTTAAAATGCATAATATGAATGTATTTATGATTATATTTTTGATATGGAAGTGGTTTTCAATCCAATTGCATGATGAACCCATGCTCTATCACCCACACGATTTAGCCTTGCATGGACCTTATGATCTTGATTTGTTATAGATTTAATTATGATTCTATTACGTTGAAGTGATTGTATATACTTTTCTTTACTTGAATTTATGTTTAATTTATTATGATCAGTTTATGATCATAAATGTATGAATATTAGAATATGAAGAGACTATGTTTCTACATGTTGCCTTAAAGTCGATTGTGAGATCGGTTGTGTAGAGTTTTGATTATGCTTGAACTGATGTAGATACTGTGTCAGGGTGATATAATGTATGAATTTTGTAGGTATAAATCGTTAATGAACAATCTAAGAAAAGGCTTGCATGAATTGATCTACATTCCTTTAGGCTATGAAGTCAAAAAGCTAAGTCGGTGATGGATCTTGAGTTGTTATTATGTCAAGCATGGTTTATTCATTATTTACTACCGAATTAGCTACTTCCTAAAAAGTATATTGTTGATAAAATATGAATCTTGATCAAATCCTAGAGATCTCATAGTATTCATAAAGTCTTCTATACTCTAGCAAATCGATAAGCCTAAATGCCTATGTTGTAATCTTAATCTTGACGGTGTGTAATTATAATTTCAATATGGTTAAATGTAGATTTTTATACTGCCTTAGAATCACAATATGTATGAAATATGATCTAAATCAATGCAAGGAAAATTAGGTAATGATCTATGTTATTCTACTTTCCTAGTATGGTGATGTGTTGTATTATAATATAGTATAATCTTGTAGCAACTTGTACATGGTTTCTTATGTGTTTAAAGTACATTTATCTAATGACATATATGTTTCTTATTGATGAATAAGGTGTATTGATCAATGATGATCAAAGGGTGAGAAATTGGTAAGAATGCTTATTCCTTCTACTCTTCTACTTCTCTATTTCTTTATAGTAATTTTGATTAAGCCTTGTATAGCTTTGTGTGCTATGGTCCACTTATGGTGGAGGTGTTTACTTTAATTGTCATTATATATGTGTTGACCATGGCCTTGAAGGCATATTGATGATTATATGATTTAAAGATTTAGATGATCACCATATGATGTAATTGTTCCAATCTTCCTATCTAGTTGTAATCTAGATAGTGTGGCTATTGTATGAGAATGCGTATATTCATGTTAGGGTATTCTATAGGTTCTTCCATTGATGTGTAAAAATGGTTAGTAGCCCCTACCTATGTACCCCTTATAAGAAATTGTAAATATATAAAGTTAGGAGCCTTGGTTATAATGTCTATATTGCCTTGCCTCCTATGCAAATATGCTTTGTGTGGTATGTTCTTGGAAGTATAATGTGGTATATGAGGGTGGATTCCTCAAGGAGTAATTGAAAGCCATTATGTGATCATTTTGACCAATGTACACACAATCTCACTTACATGCATGTTACAAGTAGTATAGGTTATGGTGTCCAAATGATTGTTTGTTCTCATATTCACTAATGTCTAAAACTATGCATGTAATGTATGTGAAGTATGTTATGTATTCCTTACAAAATGACTTTATAGGTGTACTATTATGGGCAAGGGTATGGGACTTCGCCAATGCATTACACATGTGTACCTTGATATGATAGTTCTAGTTTTGGTTTCTATATGTATGAATATGTATGTATGAACTTGTGTGACTTATTGTGTTATGTTAAAGGTTTCCTCACATATATGTATACACACACACATGTATGAAGATCTAGTCAAGAGAGGGGCCTTGAATGGTGTATTCATGTGTACCCTAAACTAGATGATGATTTACATATGTTATGTTCTTGTGAATAGATTCTTTACATGATTTAGGTTGATTAACTTCCATCTCTGACCTATGAGTTAAATATATGAAGGATGACTCTACTAAACCTATGATTTATAAAGTAAAAGTATAATAAAGGTTTTCAATAAAGGGAACTTAGCTTAGCGCCGAGTTAACTTGTATATGAGTGTGTGTACCTTCCCATGGTAGGAAGGTAGGTCACAATAAATCTCATGAGGTGGATAACAAAAATGCCTCAATGGGCATAAATAGGGTTTCCATTAGTGAATAACTACAATGCCTAATCTTGGAATAAAGAGGGGTTTCACATGTATCTCCAAGTTCCATAACTATGCTGCCACCATAGGATACTAGCTAGTGGATTCCACCTAGAAAGCTCTGTCTCGTTTGGTTCTACTTTGGCCGACAGACCACCCTTTAGCGGCATGGGGTTCTCTGACACCGGATTGCATGTTTAGCATCACATGGTCTATGTCGGTTAATGCTATAGTTTCCCTAAAGAAAAATGGACAATGGAGTTAAATGACTTGGACCCTAAATATAATGACTTAAGGGATGTTACTTAGCATATGTGGAAGTAATGAACCCATCGAGACATTGCACAAAGAGCTCCTTAGGAAGTTCTAGGAAGGTGTTCTAATGCATGTCACTATGTATGTGTTCTTATGCATGACATTGTAGTATTTTTGTACTTGTTACGAAGATGTGCATGATATGAGTCTTTATGCATGATGTTGATCTTGTTGACTATATGATGAAGGTCTTGACTTAACTATTTTTATGTGATATTATACTTCAATGATGGTATGTGCTTTTCTATGATGTTTGGCCTTTGAATGTGTTTCTATGAAGTATGAAAATGATATATATGCTATTGATAAAGGTATTATGATGATCTACTCAAAATGGCATGAAGTATGATTTCAAACAAAATATCCTTTTTCAATGCATGTTTTTGCATAGTAGCCATACTTAGTACATTTTTGTGCTAATCCCATTCTTCTCTACTCTTTACACAAAGTGTAGGTTATGGATGCTTAAAGGATATCTTGAATGGTGAAGAGCTTGATAGGTGATTCCCAAGCTCAAGAAAAGGAATCCTTAAGTTAAAGGATGTCCTAATATGTACTCATTGTAAAATCATTAAATATTGTATAGTTACGTAATGTGTCTTATGGGTCGTGTCCCTAATTGATTGTAATGTTGTTGAGTCTAAGATGGAAAAGAGCCTTAGAGTCTATATATGTATCATGACTTATATTTTATATGAATATGAAGTAAAGATTCTAGAATATAAGGTGCTATGAAAATTTTTAAATTTTCTTCTAAATTTACTATGTCGATTTGATGAATGATAAGTACGGGCTTGTATAAGACCTCCGAGAGGTCAAGTACCCCATGTTAATTCTAGGAGGTGCTCCTCGGTCATGACAAACATGGTATCAGAGCACGAGGTTTTAAAAATGGTTTAGGGTCCAAGAAGTCTCATTTTGCCACGTCTAGTAGAGTCTTGTATCATTGGTGGTGAGTCACGACACATCAAATGGTACGAGAGGCTATAGGACTATAGTGTTTCCCTACTTCATCATTCTTCTGTCGTGCCTTACAACATAACTCTATAAGATCTTTCTCTTACGTTTTCATGTCCGATGGTCTTTTAGATGTGATTGCTTGGATGAGATTGCTCTATGCTTGAGGTAGAAAAGGTGAGTTTGAAATGCTTATCTTTGTTTTATGGTTTGAATGAGTATGTGTTAAGGTGACACTTGTCCTTATTTGATAATGTATAAACTAACTAAGGCGACTTGAAGGGTTAATTAGACTTAGGTAGGGGTATGGGACTCTACCTATGTCTTGCACTAGTTTGCCTTGATGGAGACCATAGGAGGTTAATATTATGTATGTGTATGATGAAAAAATAGAAATGTCCTTATTTGATGACATCAATGCTTATAAAAATGTAAATATCCTAGTGTGCTAAAGATAAGGATTATGCATTCATGAAGGTTATAGATGAGTGAAGTATGGTGCTAATTGTAGTTCTTTGTTGGGTTACTTGATTTAGTAGGGTTACGGGGCTTTACTTAATCATTGCACATGTTAAATCTATGGGGATTATGATTGGTTATATTACCTTACTATGTATGAAATATTTCTTATTAGATGATGTGATGCCAATTATGGTAATATATGAATTCAATGTGAAATAGCAAGATATGTCGAATAATGTATGTCATGATATAGTTAAAGCATGCTAGAAGTTATAGTAGTTAAAGTGAATTCTCTTAGATTCTTCTATTCCTATATGGTGTACTATGATGGTAGCCAAATAATAGTTTTTGAACTTGGAATGTTTAATAAATACCATTAGAAGCATGCTCACTATAAAGACTGGGAAACTTATTGTAACATGTTTAGAGAACCAACTAAATTGTCCTTTGATTGGATGTTCTTGTAATATGTGTAGAATTAATGTATATGAACATGATAATAAATGTGAAAAAGGAGTTTTGATATTTGGAAATAAAGAATGAGAGTCTTATGACATGATGAGTCATAGAGTTGTTTCTAAGCTTATTATTGTGTTATGAATTTCCTTGTTGTTTTCCTCAAATGATGTATGACCTTAGTGTGTATTGAATTGTAGGAAGAACTTATGTGAATTGAATAGTATGATCAATATTGATGGTTGAGGATGATTTGCCTAAAGTGACAAGGTTTAGAATGCCTTAGTTTTGCTAAATTGAATTAATGAAAATTCCCTCTAAAGTAGTAATCACTTTAAGGGATCAATATGAAGGTTGTGTAGTTAAGATCCTATATAGGTTAGGTTTAGGTGCTCTTGATTGGGTTTACCCTATATGGGGGATGGTGTTTGAGTAGTGAGGTTGTAGAAATTGTCTACATTGTCCTTCTATTCTAACTTAAATTGGAAAATAATGAATTCTTGGTAAGCTTGTTCATGAATATAGTCTTGCATAAAGTGTGAATTGCATTATCTTTATATGATTTGTACGAATTGATTGACATCATCTTCGAGACATGGTGAATTTTCCAAAGAGCATGAAAGGAAATTTTCGATAAAGTCCATGTTTTCTCATATTGACTTGCATTGTTATATGCTAATTGTGAATTTGACTTTATGAGATTAGATAAGAAGCATTGTAATGGTCACTTGTGAGGTAAAATGTTTAGCCTTAATATGAAAAGTTGAGTCTCTTTGAAATGAATTATTTGAGTCTCTTGAAAACTATGAGACTTTTATGATTTGGAATAAATAATTGTAGGCTCATTCTTGAATAGTGAAAGCTTGTTTATCTAAGTGTCCATGTGTGTACCTATAATTTGTGTTATTTTTAAAAAATGAGGCTTACTATAAGGTTATATAATATGTTAATAAAAGAAATTTGTGGAATGGCTACCTATTTTGTTGTGATGTACTTGATGTTACTTACCATTTAAACTTCACTAAGAAGGAACCATGAGCATGTCTTGGTTAAAAGTTGAGAATTTCTCATTTTTAGAGGAATTTGACCTTGTACTTGCTAAGGTGTGAAACTCATAATATATATAAGTGTGCTTAGGAGAAGTACATTACTCTATGGACACCACTATGTATCGTATGATTGAGTATGACCTTTATGGCACTAGGTCTAACTAATGAAGATCTTTGTGATTTAACTAATCAAGTTTATGTGCATTGAAGTATGAGTAATTAAGTAACTTTGTGTATGGGTTGTGATCTTCCTATGAGTAGCTTTTCAAGATTTTCTAGTAATTAATTGAGATGTAATGATCATGTTATGATAAGGAGAAAGATGTTCTCCTATGAACATGAAAAGGACCATTGTGTTTGATGCATTAAAGAGTGAGTGAGTAATGGTTTTGCTTGCTTGTGTACATTGAGTTCTCAAAATTACTTGATTATGTTATTAATGTTATGATCTGCTCTTATATGTATGGAAGTCCTTGTTGTTATTAAAGAGCCCTAAGTGTCATTCGAGGATGAATGTTCCCAAGTGGGGGATATTGTAAGACCCCGAAAATTAGATAAGGTGTATAGAGCCTAAAATGTTTTTATTCACGTTCTAATGTCCTANTATATATATATATATATAGGAAGTAGCTAAAATATTAGAGGTATGGGAAGTCGAACGTTATGGGACAACTAAGACGTTCGATGACTAAGTCACCTAGATGCCTATTATGTGGTTCTATGTTTTTATGGGTGCTACATGAAGTGATACAGTCTTAAAATGTCTTATTATATTGTTTCGAGGCAGTGTACAAAGTCTGAAGTGATTTGGCAGTTGAACGTCAAGGGACTACCAAGACGTTCGACGACTAGTCGCTTATGTGCCTCATATGTCTATGCATGCTAAAATTTGAATTAAATTAGCCAAATAATTCTTAAAATTGTTTAAAATTATATTCAATGTTAATATATGAAGTTTCGTGATGTTTGGAGGTCAAACTCCCAAGAACGTTTAAGGCGTTCGAAAGATAGACCCTAAGACGTTGATCGTATGTCATTTTCAGGGCCAAGGATTTTTGGAGGTATTTTTTTTATTGAAATTTATGTGGAAGGTATGTAAAATTTTAAGGTTCGTAATCACATTGGAAACTTCCGGGTACGACTTCTAAAAGTCCCCACAAGAGTCCCCAAAAGAAGGACCCAAAGCTGCCTAAGACACTGCCTGGGCATTGTCTATTGATGGACCCAACGACGGATCTTTGATCCACCAACGGCTTGTCGAGAAGGCATAGTCGATGGGTAATTGACTTGGGCAGGTATAAAGCAAATATTTGGCTAAGTACACAACAAGGGAGGCCAGGCACGAACCATCAACGCCTCGACGCCCCGTCAATGCCATCGTCGCAGGTGGCCTGCAACTGGCAGCCGTCGTCTGTTATATTAAAGGGGTGAATGGTAAATTCAACCTACGTCAAAAACTGACTATAATAGGTTTATTTAGATATTTTTGGGTGTATATAAGTCATCAAAAACGTGATCACCCTATTCTAGAATCCTCTCACAAGATTGAAACCTTTACCTCCAAAAATACTCTCTCTAGATACCACCATTGATGATGAAGCTAAAGAAAAGATTCAATATGGGTTTTCAATGGATGAATCATCAAGTTTATGAGGTGTTGAACTAGACAAAGGTATGGTGATCTTCATCTATAGTTATATTTTCATATAGAGAGCCATTCTCAATTATTTCAAAAGAGAAAAATATGACCAAACACTTTCTTGTTCAATCTTCCATGGGTTCTTTACTAAACTGATTTCAAAGGAATAATATGAATGTATTGATGATTATCTACTTATTTGGAAGTGGTTTTCAATCCAATAGCATGATGAACCGGTGCTCTATCACCTAAGCGATTTAACCTTGCATGGGTCTTATGATCTTTTGTTGTTATCGATTGAATTATGATTCTATTACATTGAAGTGATTGTATATGCTGTTATTTACATGAATTTATGTTGAATTAGTGATGATCATTCCATGATGATAAATGAATGAAGATTTGAACATGAATAGCCTATGTTCTACATGTTGCCTTGAAGTCGATTGTGAGATCGGTTGTGTAGAGTTTTGATTATGCATGAGCTGATGTAGCTACTGTTTTAGGGTGATATAATGGATGAATTTTGTAGGTATAAATCCTTAATGAATAATCTAAAGGCTTGCATGAATTGATCTATATTCCTTTAGGCTATGAAGTCAAAAAGCTAAGTGTATGATGGATCTTGAGTTGTTGTTATATGAAGCATCTTTTCTTCGTGATTTCGCACCAAATTAGATACTGCCTAATGAGTGTATTGTTGATAAAATATGAATGATGATCAAAGCCTTATAGAGTTCATAGTATTGGTAAAGTCTTCTATACTCTAGCAAATCGATAAGCCTAAATGCGTATGTTGTAACCTTAATCTTGAGGGTATGTAACTATGATTTCAATATGATTAATGAAGTTTTAGATACTTACCTAGACTCATAATATATATGAAATATGATCTAAATCAATGCAAGGGAAATTAGCTAATAATCTATGTTATTCTACTTTCCTAGTATGTTGATGTGTTGTATTATAATATAGTATAATCTTGTAGCAACTTGTACATGGTTTCTTATATGTTTAAAGTACATTTATATTATGCCATATATGTTTGTTATTGATGAAAAAGGTGTATTGATCAATGATGATCAAAGGGTGAGAAATTGGTAAGAGTGCTTATTCCCTCTACTCTTCTACTTCTCTATTTATTTATAGTAATGTTGATGAAGCCTTGTATAGATTTGTGTGGTGTGTTCCACTTATGGTGGAGTGTTTACTTTATTGTCATTATATATGCATTGACCATGGCCTTGAAGTAAAATTTATGAATATATGATTTAGAGATTTAGATGATCACCTTATGATGTGATTGTGCCTATCTTCCTATCTTGTTGTGATTTAGGTTGTGCGGCTATTGTATGAGCATGCGTATATTAATGTTAGGGTATTGTATAGGTGCTGCCATTGATGTGCTGAAATGGTTAGTATCCCCTACCCATGTACCCCTTATATGAAAGTGTAAATAGCTAAAGTTAGGAGCTTTGGTTAGAATGTTTATATTGTCTTTCCTCCTATGCTATTATGTGTTGTGTCGTATGTTCTTTGAAGTATTATGTGGTATAAGAGGGTGGCTGCCTCAAGGACTAATTTATGAACATTATGTGATCATGTTGACCAATGTAAACACACTCTAACATACGTGCATGTTACAAGTAGTATAGGTTATGGGGTCTAAATGAAAGGTTGTTCTCATATTCACTAATGTCTACTATTATGCATGTAATGTATATGTATGTGAAGTATGTTATGTATTCCTTACTAGGATGAATTGATAGATGTAGTAGTATGGGAAAGGGTATGGGACATTGCCTATGCATTGCACATATGTACCTTGATATGATAGTTCTAGTTTTGGTTTCGATATGTATGAATATGTATGTATGAACTTGTGTGACTTAATGTTTTATGTGAAAGGATTGTTCACATTTATGTATACACACACACATTTATGAAGATCTAGTAAAGAGAGGGGCCTTGAATGGTTTATTAATGTGTACCCTAAACTAGATGATGATTTACATATGCTATGTTCATGTGAATGGATTCTTTACATTATTTAGGTTGATTAATATCCATCTCTGACCTATGAGTTAAACATATAAGGGGATGACACTCCTAAACCTATGATTTATAAAGTAAAAGTATAATAAAGGTTTTTAATAAAGGGAACTTAGCTTAGCGCCGAGTGAACTTGAATATGAGTGTGTGTATCTTCCCATGGTAGGAAGATAGGTCACAATAAATCTCATGAGGTGGATAACCACAATGCCTCAAAGGGCATAAATAGGGTTTCCATTAGTGAAAAACTACAATGCCTAATCTTGGCTTAAAGAAGGGTTTCACATGTATCTCCAAGTTTCATAACTATGTTGCCACCATAGGATACTAGCTAGTGGATTCCACCTAGAAAGCTATGTCTCTTTTGGTTCTACTTTGGCCGGTAGACCACCCTTTAGCGGCATGGGGTTCTAAGACCCGGATTGCATGTTTAGCATCATATGGTCTATGTAGGTTAAGGCTATAGTTTTCCTAAAATAAAATGGACAATGGAAGTTAAATGACTTGGACCCAAAATATAATGACATAAGGGATGTTACTTAGTATAGGTGGAAGTAATGAACCCATCGAGACATTGCACAAAGAGCTTCTTAGGAAGTTCTAGGAAGGTGTTCTAATGCGTGTCATTATGTATGTGTTCTTATGCATGACATTGTAGTATTTTTGTACTTGTTACGAAGATGTGCATGATGTGAGTCTTTATGCATGATGTTGATCTTGTCGACTATCTGATGAAGGTCTTGACTTAACTGTGTCTATGTGATATTATACTTCTATTATGGTATGTGCTTTTCTACGATGTTTGGCCTTTGATTGTGTTTCTATGAAGTATGAAAGTCATATATATGCTATTGATAAAGAATATATGATGATTACTCAAAACGTCATGAAGTATGATTTCAAAGAAAATGTCCCTTTTAAATGCATGTTTTTGCATGGTTGCCATACTTAGTACATTCTTGTGCTAATCCCATTCTTCTCTACTTTTTACACAAAATGTAGGTTATAGATGCTTAAATGATGTCTTGAATGGTGAAGAGCTTTATAGGTAATTCCCAAACACAAGGAAAGGAATCCTTAAGTCCAAGGATGTCCTAATGTGTATTTACTGTAAAGTCTTTAAATATTGTATAGTTATGTAATGTGTCTTATGGGTCGTGTCCCTAACGTATTTTAATGTTGTTGAGTCTAAGATGGCAAAGAGATTTAGAGTCTATATATGTATTATGACTTATATTTTATATGAATATGAAGTAAAGTTTCTAGCATATGAGGTGCTATGAAGAGTTTTTAATTTCCGCTACATTTACTATGTCGATGCGATGAATGATAACTATGGGCTTGTATAAGACCTCCAAGAGGTCAAGTATGCCATGTTACTTCTAGGGGGTGCTCCCCGGTCGTGAGAGTACTACTTCAATATGATGCAACCCCACAATGCACATTTACGCATGACTTCACCAAAAATCAAGAAACTTCAATTTCTAGTCATATTTATATTATTAATAAGAATGACTAACCTTAAGTATCAAAAAGATGAGGGTAACGGGACTTCATGTCGGCCTCGGCCTCCCATGTTTCACCCTCAACTAGATGATTCTTCCATAACACCTTTACGGAAATCACCTCTTTTTTCCTTAACTTCTTGACTTGCTTATTAAGAATTTGAACCGGGACTTCCTCATAAAAGAGGTTATCCTTTACACCAACACCCTTAATAGGAAGAATGGACTCGATATCACCGATGCACTTGTTCAACATGGAAACATGGATAACCAGATGAACAGAAGCCAATTCACTAGGAAGTTTCATTCATAGGCAACCTTACCAACCCTTTGCAAGATTTCATAGGGACCCACATAACGAGGACTCAACTTCCCCTTCTTTCCAAATCTAACAAACCCTTGCATTGGTGAAATTTTCAAGTACACCTTATTACCTTCTTCAAACTCCAAAACCCTTCTCCTATGATCGACTTAAGACTTTTTCCAACTATAGGTTGTTTGCAATCGGTTCCTTATGATTTGAACCTTATCTAAGGTCTTATAAATCAAATCGGGACCAAGAAGTTAAGGCTCACCCACTTCAAACCGTCCAATAGGCGACCTACACCTCCTACCATACAAGGATTCATAGGGATCCATGGAAATGGGTGCATGAAAACTATTTTTATAAGGAAACTCCATAAAAGGCAAATGTTTATCCCAATTCCCTTTAAAATCAATAATGCATGCCCTAAGCATATCCTCAAGGGTTTGAATAGTGTGTTCCGCTTGACCTTCCATTTGCGGATGAAAAGTGGTGCTCAACTTCACCGTAGTACCCAACCATTTTGGAAAGACCTCCAAAACCTAGATGTGAATTTCACATACCGATCCTATATGATGGATAACGGAATATAATGGCGACACACAATCTCATCTATAAAGATTCTTGCATAATCCTCCGCCAAATAAGAGGACTTGATCGGAATAAAGCGAGAACACTTAGTGAACCTATCCACAACCACCCATATGGAATCATATGACTTTTGAGTCAGAGATAAACCCTCTACATAGTCCATATTGATGTCTTCCCACTTCCTAGTAGGAATTTGGATCTCTTGTAGTAAGCCACCCGACTTTTGGTGTTCGGCCTTTACTTGTTGGAGATTCAGACACTTAGAGACAAACTCCGCGATGTCCATCTTCACACCTTTCCACCAATATATCTCCCTTAGGTCATGGTACATTTTAGTCAAACCCAGATGAATGTAGTAGCGGGACCCATGGGCTTCTTCTAGGATCCGGTCTGTCAACCCATCTACATTAGGAAAATACAATCTTCCTTGGTACCTTAACACTCCATCCTCCCCTAAGGAGAATGACTCATTTAACTTTCTAAGAACCGATTCTTTCAACTCATTAATGGTTCATCAAGGTGTTGTTTGGTCTTCACCTCAACCACTAGAGATGACTCGGAATTATAATGGACTATAGAACCCCCATTTGGAGAACCTTCTAACCTCACCCCGAACCTAGCTAACCTATGAAGTTCCCTTGCTAGATCCTTCTTGGCTTCGTCAATGTGGGACACACTACCCATAGTCAAATGACTTAGGGCATCCGCAACCACATTAGCCTTGTCGGGGTGATAGAGGACACTCATATCATAATCTTTCAACAACTCTAACAACCTTCTTTGTTGGGGGTATTCAACTACTTTCGGGTAAACACATATTGGAGACTCCTATGGTCGGTAAAGACATCAACTTAAACACTTTACAAGTAATGCCTCCATATTTATTAAAAAAAAACTACGGCCGCTAACTCAAGGTCATGAGTGGGATAGTTTTGCTCATGTACATTAAGTTGCCTAGAGGCATAGGCTATGACTTTCCCGTGTTGCATAAATACACACCCCAAACCTACTCGGGAGGCGTCACAATACACAACAAAACCCTTTGTACCCTTCGGTAAAGTCAACACCAGAGAGGAAGTGAGCCTATCTTTCAACAATTGGAAATTTTTCACGCACGCGTCAGACCACTTAAATTTCTTGCTCTTTTGGGTTAAAGTAGTTAAAGGAGATGCAATAGATGCAAATCCATCCACGAACCTCTAATAATAACCCACTAAACTCAAGAAACTCATAATGTCGTTTGGATTTAGTAGTCTAGGCCAATTCTTCACCGCATCCATTTTCCTTGGGTATACCTCAACTCCTTCACTAGAGATGATGTGCCAAAGAAATGTCACCGACCTCAACCAAAACTGACACATTCTATATTGGGCAAACAATTGATGTTCCTTAAGGGTTTGCAATACCACCCTCAAATGACCCATGTGTTCACACTCATTCTTCAAATATACCAAGATGTCGTAAATGAAGACAATGACAAAATGAATCTAGGTAATTTTAAAACACTATTAATTAGGTACATAAACGCCGCCGGAGCATTAGTGACACCGAAGACATAACCAAGAACTCATAGTTCCCATACCTAGTCTGAAAGGTCGTCTTCGGTACATCCTCACCTCTCTCCCTATGTTTGTGATACTCCCATCTCAAGTCAATTTTTGAAAAGTAACTCAACCCTTGGAGTTGATCAAACAAATCGTCAATCCAAGGGAGAGGGTACTTATTCTTAATAGTGACCTTGTTGAGATGGTGTTAATCAATACACATTCTTCAGGACTTATCCTTCTTCTTTACAAACAAACCCGGAGCACCCCACGAAGAAATACTAGGCCTTATAAAACCCTTATATAGTAAATCCTTAAGTTTAGCCTTAAACTCCTTCAACTCGGCCGGATCCATCTGATAAGGAGGAATTGATATGGGATTTGTATCCAGTAGGAAATCGATACCAAAGTCAATTTCCCTCTTGGGAGGAATACAAAAAAAGTCATTATGAAAGACCTCAGGAAATTCACTCAATACGGGAACCTACTCAATGGGAGGAATTTTGGAGTCTAGATCTTGGACTCTTACAATGTTATATAGACAACTCTTTGAGATCATTTTATATGCTTTTAGACAAGAAATAATGCGATCTCTAGGAATAGAATTTCCCTCTTACAATCTACAACAAGTTCATTTGGGAAGTTAAACCTCACCACTCTTGTCCTACAATCAATGAAGAAAAACATGCATGCAACGAATCCATACCCAATATAATATCAAATTCAAGCATATCGATTTCTACTAGATCAACATAAGAAACTCTAACACTATTGGAAAATTTCTATACACACTTTTTGCAACTACTGACTCACCCACCGGAGTAGACAATATAAAAGGTTCATGCAAAATATAGGTAAAATATCAAACTTTTTTACTACTAGATAAATAACAAAATATAAAGTAACGACGAGATCAAGTAAGACATATAAATCAATAGAGAAGAGTTTCAACATATCGGTCACCATATCGGGAGAAGTCTCTTGCTCACCCCTAGAGCGGAGAGCATAGAACTGGTTCTTCTTTGTTTATTCATTAGAACCACTTGCTTGAGATTGACCACTACCCTTGTCTTGAATCTTAATGTTTAGACGATCTCTCATCTTGTGACCACTCTTTCCACATTTAAATTAATTATCCATCCTCTAAAGGCAATCGCCATAGTGCTTCTTGATACACTTTCCACAAGTTGGCTTATCTTTTTGTAAATTTGTACCTTTTCCCTTCTTGAAGTTAGGAATAGAAACCCTATCACCACTAGCTTTTGGGAACATGGAAGGGACTTGACTTGAAACTCGTTTCTTAAATCTAGACTTGTCTGTTATCTCAAGCCTATTCTTTGAAGAACATCCATCAAATAATTTGCTCTCTTAGCATCTCTACTATTTTTCTTCGCCCTTGCCTCCTCAACCCTTCTTGCATAGACCATAAGACGGGACATGTTCATGTTGTCATGTAGCATGGCCGAATGTCACTCCTCTTGTAAGTCCTTCGACACCCACGTCCAAAAATGTCTCATTTGATCTCTAGGACCGGAAACCAAAGAAGGAGCATATTTGGACAATTTAATAAATTCCTAAGAGTATTCATGGACACTCCTTCCTCCTTGGCGAATGTTGATGAACTACACTTTTTCCTCCCTCATCTCCCTAGGAAAGAACCGATCAAGAAAAGTCATCTTAAAGATCTCCCAAGTAAACGGACCACCCCTCAATGGCCTATTATCCCTCTATTGCACAAACCATTATTGTGCCACGTCCTTTAGTTGATAAGTAGCCAACTCGGCCTTCTCACTTATGGACAACCCCATAGCCAAAAGTATTTTAGAGACTTCATCTATGAATTCTTCAGGGTCTTCATCAACCTTAGACCCATAGAATGTAGCAGGGTTCATCCTAGTGAAGTCCCTTAGATGGGAAGCCATAGTAGTGACTTGTTGATGAGTATGGGGCACAACCTCCCGGTTTGCTTGAGTTTTCATATCTTGGGCTTTGACTATGGAGGCTTGAGCCAATTGAATGAGGGCAGACCTTATATCTCCATCCGTCAATGGTGGAGGATTGATCGGACCTTGGTCAACATTAGCGTCTTCTTCAAGTGGAGGAACTTGCTCACCATGGGGACGAGCTCCCGCATTGGCAATTTCCTCTTCAAGTCTTGGAGCGGCATTCCTTCAAGTGTTAATGCTTCCTATAAGGACAACAATAGAATAGAAGAAAAAGCACACTATAAGTATACTCTAACGGCACAATATGGGATTTCTAAGAAAGAGAGTGATTCCTAAGCATCATAAAGGTTCCTACTCATAAGTGTGGCGCGCTTCACAATTATGAATACAAATCTGCATAGATGTGGTAGAGAGAGAGAGATATAACTCAATGATATTCAACCTCATACTCTCGTACCATGTTATTCACATCCGTGTTTACCCCTAGATGTAACCGCGTCATCTCTCATGACCCAGATTCTTGAATTCGAATTGCAAATGGCATTGTTGGCCTCTCATAGGTCGCAGACAAGCCTCTTCTTGCTTTCATCACATTTATATGGCTAATTCTAGCTGAAAATTTAAAATTTTTCATAAGTATGAAGTATACATAGACTTCATATAGTTAATGCATATTTAAATCATATACTAAGCTCAACATAAAGAACAACCATCTATCATAGAGAGTCAATTCGAAACAAAAGATAAATATATCATAAATATGTTTACCAAACACAGCGTTATTACAAATCTTCGAAATGAAAGTGTGAAAGAAACGCTAAGGAAAACATCCACTAGCTATGTAAATATTTAAAGTTGGACTAATGCGTGTAGCATCCTCCAAATCAAGAGGACCTACCAAATGGTCTGGAGAAAGCACTGCTATCCAAACCTCTGCAAGAGTCGTCAATTTTTCCTTTGACCTGCACCTATAAATATAAATAGTAGGGTTTAGTACACCACTTGTACTATGTATGGGTGTGTGCAAACATACACATAAGGCTATGCATGATCAAGGAAAGCTCATCCGAAACAACATCCAATTTCTGGAAAGTGACTTCACTAGACTTTCCAAACTCATTATTTGTGAATTGTTGTATGAATATGACATATTTTAATGTACTCAAAGCACAAAACTCATTTTCTATGTGATTACAAGGCATTAGAATCATCAACCTAATTTAGAACCACTAGTACAAGAATTCGAAAATTTTAACCCATAACCTGAGAGCTCTTATTCATATACTTAGTTTTATTTTCAGTCTTTTTCTTCCTGTTTTTGTGTAGTTCAACAATTCCTTTAGTATTATGTTTTACTTACAAGTGCAATGATTCTTTGTAGTCCCATACCCACAATAAATCAAGTAAGTAATCCAAGGACTAAGGAAAGATTTTACCACCCAATGAGTCATTAGTTACTATAAGTATTCATTAAAATTTCATACGCTAGTATCTATTGGCTATACCGTCTGTCTCATTACTTTCATGTTAGGGAAGTAATGAGGTTTTTAGTTGTCATTATGTTTCTACTTTCCTTTATTGGCATCATATATGAAGTCATTATAAGCCAATCTTATTTGGTCTTGCCCATTATTTGCTTAAACTTCATAAGTATTGATATTGGCAATTTACATTCTTAAGCTCTTCTTCGTAGCTCACTTTTAACATACGTTCAATCATCATTCTTTCTTGCTTTCATAGAGACATCTTTAGAAGTAAGATCATGCTAGATAATATGAAATGAAGTGTCTTCCCCACACATAAAAGAGGTGATTCACCAATTAAAATGAATCTAGATCATGTGACCTACTTATGAAATCCACTGTCTGCCCCACACTAAAAAGGGGTGATTCCCGGCTAAGGCGAATCTTTCTCAAGTGTTCACTCCACATCGAAAAGGAGTGGCTCACGGCTATAGTGAACCAATAACATGTTGTGAGCATTAACCGACATAGATCACGTGAGCTAAACATGAATTCTGGTGTCTTCCCCACACCGAAAAGAGGTGGAATCACTTGCCAAAGTGAAACAGAAACATATCTCTTAGGTGGAAACTACTGGCTAGTTCTTATGTTAGCTAGACATAGTTTGAAGACTAGGGACTTAATGAGACTCCACCTCGGTGCTAGCCTCATCTCAAGTGACTTAGACGTGCAAGCACATACTCATATCGGTGTTGTGCTCACTTTCATAATCCTCTTATCAGTTAGAGTTGACTCAAGCATTACGGAAGCTTGCTTCTACATTGATATTTACATAATCTTTTGATGACTTGTCATCCTTACTTTAAATTCAAGAAATGTGAATTGTCCTTACATATATCCTTTACTTTACATTGATGAAATACAAATTATCCTTACATATCATCCTTACGTGTTTGTGAGACTAGTCTCACACATTCTAACACCTTCATTCGTGAGTATTCTTTTAACATAGTAGCTTAGGTGTAAGTAAGACTTGTCTCACTTCCTTTAAAACCCTATTCTTGTCACTTACTTAATTAAGACCCCTTTAATTGTGTTATAAGTCACGTTACTTCCTTACTTTAGTGTAGTAGCTTTATTTCATCGTTTATGGACGATGAGCACTTCTTTAAATGAATTACATATGTTCATAGTTCATTCTTTTAGAGCATATTGGGAGTTGTCCCAATGACTGGAATGCCCTTGCTTATGGATTCATTGAATTATTTTAGAAGTGCGTATAATATAATTTGATACTCTAACTACATAAGATTGGCATATGACTAGAATTGGCCTTAACATTTGATTATTAAACTACATAACCATTTTTGTTGGCATAAGCCAATTTTACCTATGTTCATATTTACATTGAATATGTATGAACCATTAGACAATAATTCAATAATTTACATAAACTCACAGCCATTTGCATGCGTCCTTTTGGACAAAGTAGTGTTAGCCAATTTGTTGGCATAAGATAGGCAATTCATTAAAGATGTGATTTCATAGATGTCTTTTAAGCCATCTTAGTTTATGGCTTTTAGTGATAACGTTTTCAAACCTCTTGGACAGTATCATATTAATATTCAATGAACTTAGCATCTTCATAACATCACAATAACAACAAGTTAACATTCGGTCATAACACATCAATCACTTAACACATCAGGGACGTAACTTAGCATATCATCGGTTTTTTATTTAAATAATAATATTAACTTTACACGACTAAAAGTTAATAGGTTCATTCGATATTCATCATTCAAGAACAATACATGTTAAGAAGAGCGAGCACTACATACCAACAACATGGTCTCTAACCTATTCATTGTTGAATAGAAAAGGATACCAGGGACAAGGGAGTTAGATGAGAATACAGGATCAACCCTAGTTTTCAAGATCTTTGAATCGTTAGAAAGAAAGTTCTCTTGGAGAAATAAGTCCAGGAGAGAATCCATACCTTATGTAGATTCAATCTACGACGATCCCTTGTTGCACGAAAACCTTAAAATCGCCCAAGAAAGAATTTAGTGTTCTACGTTCTTGCGGTTTGTTTTTTACTGCCTTAGTCGTGAGTCTCTTCTAAATGAACGTGATTTATAGGTTTTTGGAACTGATATTGAAATTTTAAACTTTAGATTAATTAACTTAATAAATAAATTAATTATTTAATTACTAGAATACCCCTCCTAAGTTGACTAGACATAGAAGGACCATTGACTTAGCCAATTTCAATTTGGACTAAGTGTCTCAGCTTACCAGGCTTAATTTAATTAATTGATGGATTAATTAATTAATAAGGGATTTAAGGAAATTACAAAAACACCCCTAAGTCACTAGGACCACAACTAACAACTTTGGACCATCCTAGGTTAGGTACTAGGTTGTCTATTTCTTGTCTTAACCAAAATAAGGAAATTGCTTGTGATTTCAGTTTTGCCTTTTTAAATTAATTAGTTAAGCTGCTAAATTAATTAATTAAGTAACCTAGGGTAACTACTAAGGTATCCCTATGTCTTTATGATCATAACCAACCCTTTGGAAATCCTAGGTTAAGTACTAGGTTTTCACTTTAACTAATTACTAGGTTAGTATCACCCAATTAAGTCTTAGGTTATCGGGTGTACTAGATAATTTATTTGTGTTTGTCCTAGGTTAGTTAGTTAGGGAAGTAGGTTGGAGTCTAGAATTAGTTATAGATCTAGGCCCCACATGGGTGAACCCATGTGCATGCCTTCCCCCTAACTACCATAACCAAATTTGGTTAGGGTTGTCCCTCTTGGCCATTTCTTTGTTGTCTTGCCCATGTGCTTGCACATGGGTTTGTTGTACATTCCTAACTAACTATTGTTGATGTCCTATTGGGAATATTTACTTATTGTCCCAATGACCCTCACTATATCCTAGAGCACTGCTTAAGTTACATGATCATTTTAAATGGTCATGTGGAATGGTGCTAGGCTTCACACTCGGATGCCTAGTACTTCATATGTTTTGTTGATATGTCATTTTATTAGCTTAGGTTCTCTATTGGAGATACATTACTTTAACAAGGTCATTAATACTTACAAAAATTGGCTAACAACCTTTAAGCCAATATTTCCTAATATGCCCAATATTATCCTTATTTGGGTATTATATAGAAATTGGCTAATAACCCTTAGAAAATTTTCTATACTATGCCCAATGTTTCTCAATATTGGGCATTGGAATGCCTATGTATCCCCAGTACGCATTCTTCAGACTTACTGGGCACATCATTAGACATGTAATTTTCTGGAATGTTACACAATTGTCCTTTTTAACGACTAAGACTAGACTCTTAGTCTCATGTCATTACATTCATCGGTTTAAAATGCAAAAAAATTTAAAACATTCATTACATCAACTTGGAGGTTTACATAGACCTCTACTTAGACACAATATAGTCGTATCGAGTATGCATAGACCCTTCGTATAGGAAAGCTACATAGCCTTCTACTTTTATTACACATATATATATATAAGATAGAAGGATAGTCTCAAAGATTTTCTCATCTCATACCATCTAAACGATTATCACAATATGGGCATAGTCCTACATAAAATGTAAAGAAGCCACATATAGGCTTATGCAAGTCGTACACAATGAAAGTGGAATGAACATAAAGTCGTAGAAAAAAAAAGAAACTTATTAGGCAAGATATTGACATCGCCCTTGGAAAGTACGTACCTACCTACTTGGATGATAGAGAATATCCAAGACTTCTTCAACTCTTCCAGAATTAGCCTTCAACGACCATAACCTAAAATTTTGGGAAAATGGGAAGAAAATGGGGTTAGTACTCCACATGTACTAAGTATGAGAATATATGCACATATAATGTCAAAAAATGCTAAAAAGGGACTTTTAGTCATAACATACCATTTATCAAGTTTAAAGGTGTCATGACCCGTAAGTACACCCTAGAAATTAGGAAATCCTTGTCTCGTCACACGGAAAATGAGACTTCAAGAAGTATCATCTAAGCCTCTCGTATCATTCATTGCATAATAAACATTCTAAAATGACTAAAAATTTAAAACATTCTTCACAGAAGAAGAACTCTTTCATAAACAATATGCAAGCGGAATACTTTCATTTAAAACATTAAATATTTACAACAATCTACTTGAACCATCGAAACTTTGGAGGTTACAACACTTGGGACTAATCCCATACAAGAAATAAAATAAAAACTTAAGACAGAAAGGAACATGTGTATAATGTCCTCCAACCGATGAGGACTCACCAATACTTCATCTTCAACCCTTAGAACCTATCCATGCTTCATTGCAGGTCAAGATTCCATTTGCCTACACTTTAGTCGAAAAGTAAAAGAAGGGGTAAGCACATTGGATGTACTAAGTATGGAAGACATGCAAAAACCATGAAAAAGGGACATTTGATATACAACATGCTTTTCATGAATTTCCATTAAAAAGTCATACAAAAAGCATAAGAACAACATTTAAAAACATAGAAACACATAAGAAATCATTTAGGGCAAATGTCACATTTTTAGAAACCTTAAAGTGAATTCACTTCACTGTACAGTGAACCCAATTCACTCTTACATTGAAGTTCCTTCACTTCACCTTAAACACGCTTTAGCATGTAATCTTCTCATTCAATTCTATCCTAAGATTCACTTAAGTCATATAGAGAGAGACATCCCATACACCCTCTCTAGATGTGCCTAAATGACCGTCAAGATTACTTCTAATAAGTCACATACACACTTAATAGATGTCAACATAAGAACATGAGATTCTTCTACCAAGGTGACTCTAAGTCTTACTTGAGTGAGCTGTGAAGTGACCGCCCATACAGTCTCTTATACACACACTTAATAGATCCTATAGACTCCCTTAGATAGAATCATTCTCATTTAACACATTGGCATATAGTAGATATGACGTTCTCCTTCCAAAGGCTATCGAAAGACATACTTAAGTAAATCAAGAAGATAATGTCCATAGTGACCTCTTCAAGATTACCTAAATTATCCTTAAGATTAATTAAGGCTTAGATCATGTACACATAATCAACCAACTTCCCTAACTAGAGTAATTCGTAAGACTTATATAGGTAAGATAAGAAGTGACCATTCCTATGCCCCTTCACACCATAAATAGAAAACCATTAATTATTCAAGATAAATACTAATTTATTTTAACATACTTTCTTAACTTAAGTCATTGCATTCACTAGTTCATTAAGAGTCATTCAACACATAAACGATATTCAAGTAATTGTCCTGAAAAAGACCTAGGGACTCTCACTAACACCTTCAAAGCCTATTGTACAATGTCTAGAGAGCGTCCCATACCACCACCTAAAGTTCATAAAACTTCTTTAGCTCTAGTAAGTATCCCATATGATGAGAATATGCATTAACCAACATAGATCATGTTAGAAACTCATGGAATCCGGAGTTCTAACCTACTCCGATGAGGGTGTTCTAATTGCCAAGGGTAGAACTAGGACACATCCCGTGTAGGCACATGGTTAAGGAATATGAAGGGCATGCTTTGTAATCTAGTCTCATACTTAACTAGAACTACTTCCCCTTGACATAATAACTCGATGCTAGCCTTCGTTCTCATAGAGTAATTCATATTAAAGGTTCACACAAAAGGGTTCCCTAACAAGTTCATAACCCAATCATATTTACCCTGACAAATAGGACCTCTTAGGGCTACCTTCCAAAGGCGACAAGAAGCTCATTATTACTTTCCTAAGGTTTGATATGATGTCGTTCCAGCCTATCAACCTTAATTCTTTTATCCCTTTACTTGAAGGATACCATTACGACTTTTGACTTTAACATACATTAGCTTACCACTAGGTTCAAGGTTTCACATAAAAGACCCTCTAAACATCATTCAAGGTCACATATCTTTAATACATTCAAGACTAAGAGAATATACCAGCTAAGTCAATACATCACATATTAATACTCATATAAGAATCAAGTAAGGAAAATATGTCAACCAAGACACGACACCACTTACTTCACCTTAACACATATTACTAGTTATTCTACAAGCACATAGAAATAACCACTATCATATTTAATTCATCCTACACACTACCATATCATAATAATTATAACTATTATAGACTCATATAGTCAAGTAGGAACAACCATTCATCAACACTAATACTGCACATAGAAGCTCATAGTCATAGTTTACATGATTTCCTCACATACATAGAAAGAACACATACTTTCACATTACATTCCAAATAGATATATATGCTCATAATTAACATAAATCAACTAAGCAAATAATCAAAATACTTAAAGTAGTGCCCTCAATGCCATAATTATCATATTACATAAAGTAACGCCGACAAGGCCACATCAATTCACATAGCACCGCCACCATAAGTGGACCATATCGATCACAAAATAATTGAAGTCTAATTAACATAAAGAAAAGAAATTAGGGCATCATGCCCCCACTCCATCTTACCACTTCGATTCCAAAGCTAAATAATCCAATTCCATATTATAAGCCCTTACCCAAGGCCACAACCAAAAATTTGATACAATTATATCAGTAATCAATGAAACTAGGTAACTTCATTACACACTCATCAATCTAATACAACCTAGATATCAATTGGATATAATTATTGCATCATTAGATAGCCCATAGAGAATTACATTAGAAATCATAAGCATTATGTCAATATCAATTCAATAAGCTTTGCATGTATTAGATCTAAGAGTATCCATTACACAATTATTCAAATTGAAAAAGCCTATAAACCAATTAACCATAATCTACACATGAATCAAAAGCTCATAACAATCTACACATTAATTCAGGAATATCAATGCATAATTAATTCACCCATATTTTAGGGAAATTTAGGGAGGGTTCATGGAGAATTTCATTTGAAAACATCAATTATACATCAATTTCATCATATGTAAACATTTGGAAATCAATTATACAAGAACGCAACATTTAGAGTAGAAATTGGTCTTTTTGATCTTTTTGAAATCATTGAAAATCAACTTTGAAATTGTCTTTAAGGAGATAGAAAGCCTTAGATGAATAACTCCAATGACTTATTATTTGAAGAATCCAAAGTAATTTGAAGAATAAACTCCATTGAAGACCCATCTTCAAGCTCTATATTCACTTTGAACTCACATTTATAAACTATATAAGCTCATGTATCACACATAAACACATAAAACCATACATGAGGCTCTTAGGTGACTTAGTCGTTGAACGTCTTGGTCGTCCCTTGACGTTTGTCTTCTAATGCACCTAGACTCTTAGCTACTGCATCTACCCCACATTATAAACCAAATTAGGACCTTAGATCACCATTACAACCACGTTCGGATCTAGATTTACCTAAATCATTTATAGGGTCTTACAATAGGTCTCATGCATAAGCATGCAAGTCATACCAATAAACCAAACATACTTACTAACCCAAACAAGTAATATGCATCCCAACATACTTGAAACCATGATTTATTACAACCCTATAATTAAGGAATAACATCACAAGGATGAGTAAGAGTTAATCATATAATAATAAGAAAAATAACTACTCATGAATCCTCATCAAATTAACAAGTGCAATAACCAAGCAAAGCCCCATAACCTTTCTCAACCAAGTAGACTTAACAAGAAAACATAACCAATGTCCAACTTTAATAATATAATCCAACTACATATTTCAAGAGGATAATCATCATCATATATAGTCATTCACATTGTAGCATCAACATATTATCATCATATAATATGCATACATAATATCAACTTCCTAAAGCATCCATCAATGTCAACTAGTGCAAGGCATAAGTAGAGTCCCATACACCTACTTAGGCTAAGTTAAACCTGTAAAGTCACCTTAGTTAGTTCATACATCATTACTTTATTTTAATTTAGGGAACACTTGCCGGAACTGATATATACAACATGATCTAAGTGTGGCATCTGGTGTTGTTAAACCTTATACCGATGGAAGGTGGTCTACCGGCCAAAGTAGAACCAAACATAAACATAGCTTTCTAGGTGGATCCACTAGATAGTCTTCCTATGGGGGTAACATAGTTCAAGAACTAACAGATAGTATATTCCCTCTTGATACCACTTTGTAGTTGGGGCCTCCTCTCATGGGAATCCATTGGATAAGTATTCCTCATTGGGAAATCAACATCTCATATAGAATAGGGCGAATCTTCCTCTTTTGGGAAATCATCACCTCCCATTGTTATGTTCACTAGGTGCTAAGCTAAATCCCTTCATTAAAATGTCTTTAAGCCTTTAATATGAATTATAGCTAAGTTTAGGCAATAGTGTCTACCCCTTGTATAATCATCATCAACAATAGCTCAATAAGAATTGCATGAGTATAGTCCTTTCATCACAATTAATATAAGTGAGGTTAACACATTAACATTTCAGAGCATATCAAGGCACATTTATAGTTATCACAATCCTTATATCACATACACCTTAATCAACCTCATCACATAGTCAATACATTTCAATTCAACATCATACCACCCTATCATCCTAATATAAGGCATACTCAAACATAACATCTTTACTTAACCACAATTAATCACAATTGGAAGTAAAGATAGAAATTCCGAGACTTACCAAGTCTCCTTCATGGTTCATCATTTAGGCCTTACCATAAAAACTCAATTTAAGCAAATTTAGATGTTCAACATCATAATAATATTCAACAGCATAAAGGGACTAGAATAAACACTATAGAACAATTCAATACTAGATCATACTAAAAATAAGATACCTAGGTCAACTCACCTTCTAACCTACATCATCTTCTCAAGACTATAATGAAAGACTAAAATTCACTCCAATTTGTTAATGATTATTATAAATAAATCATTTAATAGTGATATAACCCATAAGCAGGGCACTTGAATCAATCACAACCCAATTTACATCAAAATAAAACTTAGGGTTAAGGGTTAAAGATCATATTTCAATTTGAATCAAACCATGACAATTAACCATAATCAAGTTCAATTAATCTATCCAATATATCCTAAAGAAACCATAAATAACTCAAATCATAACATCAATTTCGTAATTGGGTGAAAACCACATGAAAACTCAACTTTTGAAATCACTACAAGAAAATGCTTTTTAAAGACCAACATTTAGGTACAGGGTTATAATCTTGCCCCTAAAAATGTACTAACTATTTCTGGTCCCAACTTAGCGAAGAGTTCTGATCTAGTCCCTAAACGAAAAAGAATCTCGTCCCTATATTTGACAAAGTAAAAAAAAAACAAAATAAAAGTTCTTATAATCACCCTCAACCCATATTTAATGAAACCTTATCCTCACTATCATTTATTTCTACGTGAAAGCTCGTACGTCCAAAATAATGGATTCTTTAAAATTCCACTCTCAAGATCAGAATCTCAATCGAAACCTGTGCAAAGTGGCTGAATATTCACGATTTGGCTAAATAGACATGAATATTTGAATAGGTTTGTCTATTTTATTCACCTTTTCTTATTGGATTTAAAACGAGAAATTTTATAATTGAAGAATAATGACTGTTTGAGAATGACGATTTTATAAATTGATTTTACTTAATATTGATTTTTTTGTCATGAGTTCTGCGACTTGGAGTATTGGGCTTTGTGTTAGAAATGGTGGCTGAGTTAGGTATTAAAAAGGACTATGAGGGGAAGGAGGATTGGGGCATGAAACTATTTACCGTTAATTATTTGATTAGTATAAGAAAATAAATTCACAGAACAAACTCTTGTATTTTTTCATTTGCGTATGGTGAGTGAGCCTACTCAAAATTGAGATAACAAAACTTTCTATTTTTTCTAGTACGTTCAAAGCAATAAATTAGTTCATGTTCAATCTTGCACAATGATTTGGTAAATTTTACCTTAAAGAGTAAAACCTTAGATGGTTTAACAGCGAAATTAGATATAAGAAAAATCGAAGTCATACATATGAACTATGATATTGATCTGAAGGGTAAGTAGATATAATAAAAATTGATATCATACATATGAACTAAGATATTGATGTGAAGAAGACCATTAGTCTTCATGAGACTTGCATGGATAGATGAGGTTAAGCTACAGTTATGGATTTTACTATGAGGTGAATTGGTTGAATTCAAAAAAATCCGTGAGATTACACTATAATTATGGTTTTGAAAACTATGTAACCAATGTAGTGAAGTTAACACTTATTAAATAGTATAATTCACTATTTAAAAAATTTATTAAGCTGGAAATTTTCATTACTACTCATTTAATTATCTGGAGTGTGCTTTCTTAGAAAACAAAAGTACCTCATCAGAACATAATGATGAATAATCCGGAGTTGTTTACTTGATTAAATATTATTCTTATTCTATGCACATTTGAAACTACTTTCTTGATTGCAAAATATATGTCGCTTTAACATTATAATTTGTCACGTAAACTTTAATGTCTTTTTTGAAAAATAATTCAAGTAGTAGTTGGTCTATTTTAAAAGATATGTTGATTTTGTAATCATAATTTCAATTCTGTCTGTTTTGTTTTTTTGAAGGCATAAGAACTTGCTTGATTTCAGCATTTCATCAGAACAAAATAAGTTCAACTGAAAGAGTATGGGTTAGTGTTTTTGCAGAGGGTTCATAACTAAAAATATTTGTCTATCATTTAATCTTAATTATGGAAATTTAGTGGTTATGACTATTGGTTGCAGCGTTAAATAATTGATCACATCTTTGGAACTTCTACAGAATTTTTAAAGAGTAGGCAAGTACCTTCTTCAATGAGTTACTATGAAACTTTTTTCCTTATTGATTACATTTTTTGAGATAATTATTGAGTAACTTGAAACTACTAAAAATTACTATTTGGTCTTTTATGATTGAAAGACAATATAAAACATACTTTTAGATCTTTTTAATATTTATAGGAGCTACAATAACAAGTTTCTCATATAATGTGGAAAATTATATATGAAGTTTAAACTTTCGTTACTATGAGTTATGAAACACTCCTTCTTACTGATTCTTTTAAGACTTTCTCAAATTCATAAAAACCTCTTGCTTCCTTTTAATTATTGAAAATATTCACATAATGACCCTTCCTTTTTGTTTTCTTTAGTGTCTTATAGATCTAGTAAAGCATGTGCTAATTAAACTCACAAGATTTAATACTTTTGATGGTGAATCTGAGACACATTAAATAATTTGAACTCTAAAATTCTTTGATTGAGGTCATCAAAACTTGCATACTTTGAGGAATTGTTCTAGATTCTTGAGTGAGATAACTGTAAAAACATACTATAAATTATATTACTCCTTGTGTTGTGAAAATTGAACATTTCTATGTAAGCAGTTTACAGTAGCTCAATTAAAATTCAACATTAATTAGCCTATACATTCTTCACAAGGTATCTAGGATAAACTTACTTATGTATCATCTTGATTGTGAAAATTAGCTCCCTTCATTTTTAAATTAAACTGATCACACATTGGCCAAATTTTATGTCTTTGATCATTAGAGGTGCATTAAACTTGTGGTTTCTATCAACACACTATTGAGACGATAATTGTAATAGCAAACAATATCACAATTCCATATTTGCCTAATGTAATAGAAGCTCGTCTCTCTCCTACATGGACTGAATGGAAATTGGACCTAGAATTGCTCGAAATAACTTGTTAGCCTTTACATTTTTCAAATGGAGGAACTGATGGTGCTCGAACTCAAAAAAACATTGTCTACTTAACAAACCAACAAGACATCTACTTTTGTATTATTGTATAAAGGATGATAGTTTTTTTTTGTGAAGTAGTGGCTAGATTAAATTCTGACGTGATTGCTGTAATAAATTGTGTGTTTAAATACATACATGTATATATGAAAGCAGAGTATGATGAATTTTTATATGTGCCTTTGATTCTTTCTAATAAATTTTTTATTACAACTTCAAAAATAAGAATTAGCTGGCCCTAAAAATCCCACTAAACTGGTGGATCTTGTATGTAAGGACAAATAAATATGGTCTCTAAAAGTGTTTTTTTACGACTAGATTTTGCTACTAGGGAACAAAAATGCAGTCCCTACAAAAATCTTAGGGACCAGTTTTATACCAGTCCAGAAACAATTTAAGGACCACTTGTTTCATCCCGTCCTTAATCACTATTAGCGACGAAGGTTATAGGGACGGGGAGGCTACTAGATTTTATGGTCAATAGGACCTTTATGGACTAGAATCTCAGTTTTATGGACCAATTTTCCCTTCATTATTGACTGTTTTTCTTGTAGTGAATCCATTTTGAAGGAACCCTTTGAGGAAAGAGTCTCAAAGATGAATTAGATCTCATACCTTCACGTTTGATGAAGAATTGATAGTGAATTTATCCCTTTCCAGTCCTCAAACCCCTTTCCTTTACAGTCTTCAATGGTAAGTTCAAGTAGAGAGAGAAGGAAGCGAGAAGGAAGAGAGTTTGTATTTGAAAGTTGTAATTAGGTTAATTGGGGTTTATTCCTTTTTATGGGAGTTAAGTTAGTTAATTGATATCCTTTTAGTCCCTAAATAATACCTAAACAGATTAATTAATTATTTTAATTAACACTTAAAACGTGCACCAACTCAAGACCCTCACAGACGGAACCCCGTTGACGGGTCGTCTGTGAGTCAACGGGCTGGCCTCCCTCCGTCCTGCACTCCATAGGTATGTTTAGAGACTGTGTAGGTGAGGGGCTTCCTCAAGTTGTCTAAGTGTGGGACAATGGTGGCATGAACGCCCCGTCAGTCCACACATGGACTGTTGCCTTCCTCATCGATGCACACTGCTACGCAGTGTTGCCTCAAACAGCAGGGGTCCTCCTCAAGGGATATTTTTTGGTTATTGGAGATTCGTACCTGGACTTTTCGACCATGAGACAACTTAAACACATATTATCTACCCTTTCCTCATTTTTTCCATAAATTTTCGACTCCTAAAAGCTAGTCAAATAGGCTTAGGCACGCTAGTACCCTTTTGAACCAACTTTCGAATGTCATGGATGTTCTTGGACGTTTTAGTTCTTAATCTTCCTAAATGACCTATATTCATTGATTTGGACTTAAAAACAGTACATAGACCTCATGAAACGTATGTTAGGATATAGGACACGTCTTGGATTTTATAAGTCTTACAAAGGGAATAATTGCTTAGCATAGAAAGGGCATGTAAATGAGATAAAGATCTCATGTTATTAATTTCGGCATCCCACATGGGTTTCCTCACGTTATTAAGTCCGGATTTCCTAATTATTTGTTGTCTTATTATATGGAAACCTCCTAGTTTGTAAGTCATGTTTTCTAGCAACAATCTCCTTGACCTTTAACTATGTGCCCACATAAGACTCTAGCTTAGTTGATCCACCTAGTTAGCTATGAACGAATGGCTACACCTTAGGCAAGTGTTAACCCTGTCTTGTCGGTGTGGGTGTAGACCCACCGAATTCCATTTATCTCACATGGTCTCATGTCGGTTATTGCACTTATTTCCCTGATGTAAAAGTAATAAACAAGTATGCATGTGAACTCTTATAAGAGTTTTCTTGAAGGCTACTACATAGGGTGTGGGAGGGTATGTGACTTCTCTTACTCATTACACATGTGGGATCCTAAGGGATGGTTCTACTAGTATTTTTTTTTAGGATTATGCTTACGATTATGGTTACGTTGATAAGCTATGAGTAAGTATTGATGTATAAGCATGTCATGAAAATATGTTGTAAGTATGAAGTGAGTTGCATAATATGATACTTAGCGTTGGTTAGGATTATTGGAGTCAATATTTGGCATTGCACAAGTATTGCTTGGGTGATCTACATGTTGGGTTGCTATATTTTGAATTGATTTAATATGCTTCTTATATCCATGTTGAGTTAAACATATATAACGCATGTTTTTTGACTAAATTGTGCCTTTTCCAATGCATTAGTTATTTTTATGCATAGGGACCGTACTTAGTACATATGTTTTTTACTAACCCATATTTATCCCCTTTTTCCGAAACTTTTAAGATTCGAACCATTTAGAAGATTTGTGGTCATTGAAGAACATGACTTGGATCTTTCCTAAATCAATTGGTGAGTCCTCATGAGTTCAGAGGATATCACCACTTATCCAGCCTTATTAGTCTTGTCTATGTTTTGAGACACTAGTTCCATTCTCATGTTGAGACTTCATTGTAGCCTTTATGGGCATATTGTAATAGACTAAGGGCTATAGTGATTCATTCTTTAGAAGGTTAAATGTGACACGAACTATTAGTGTATATTGTAGTAAATGTTAAGTGAAAAGTATATGTAAACTTCATAAGCGAGGGTTCTATGTAAACCCCATATGCTATATGCGAGAAATTTAAGTATACTTCGTTATATAAAAAAAGTTTTAGTTTTTTTACTCTTTTCACCTATGATATGTGATGACGAATTCTAAGATGCTTCTCTTAGTCCTCTTTGAGGATGACGACGCTGGTAAAAACTAGGGTGTACTTTGGGTTGTTACAAACTTGGTATCAGAGCATTGTGTTAAAGTAAATCTTAGGATTGATGTCTCACTAAACAAATCTATGTTGGGTCTTATTAATAATTGTGAAGTGTGCCACATTTATGAATGAGAGACTATGTTATTCCTAGGAGCTTTCACTTTTTTGTTATTCCTTAGTCGTGCCTAAGAGTGCTATCTCTATTCATTACTTTATTCTAATCGTTGTGCTTATAGGCTATGAATATAAGGAGGAACAATGCTCGAAACACCGGAGAGGAGAATTTGAATGAGGTGGTTCTCCCTCAAGCTCCTCAAAAACCTCAAGTTCCTATTAAAGAAGGAGCTATGTCTAATATTGAGAATAGGTCGTCCTTACATAGCTTGACTCAAGTTTTGGCTACCCAAGTTGCTAGGGATACAAGGGTGCAAATGAACCCCAATGCTAACACCACCGCTTCAAGGAATAGGGATTTCACAAGGATGAATCCCCCTACATTCTATTGTTCTAAGGTGGAGGAGGACCCACAACGGTTTGTTAATGAAGTATTCAAAGTCCTCTATGTTATGGGGGTGCCTTCTCAAGAAAAGGCGGAACTAGCCGCCTACCAACTCATAGACGTAGCCAAAGCTTTGTATGAGAAACGGAAGGATGAAAGGCCGGTTATAGAAGGACGGATGTCACATTCGGGAATACCCCCTAGACGTAACCGGCGTCGTCGTCCTATTTGAGGACTAAGAATAGCTCTTATCTTACATCATTATATTTATAGTTCAAATTTATCACATATTTAAAACCTTTCATTGCTTCTAATTGGAGGTTTACATAGACCTATACATAGACATAATATATATATATATATATA